>NW_012192650.1:66668-87599 GCF_000956335.1 Plasmodium fragile | reverse complement strand
TTTTGGCTGTTTGATATGCCCATGCTTGTGCATATGTTTAACATACACATATTTAGTACACACACTTATGACGCCTTTTGAAATGACTGCGGAACAAAAAACAGAAATTTCATAAAAAAAAAAACTGTTAACAATTAACCGATTTCTCATCTTGTGCTAGTTTTAATTTTTTTGTTTTTTTAAAAAAGGGGTACACAAAATGGTGTATATAAAAAAAAAAAAAGTATCACCACATGGAGAAACAACGCAAAAAGGACTGCTATATGTTCACTGAGGAACTGCTTCTCAAGAAGCATGTGGACAAACGAGAGGCTACTGGGGAGAGGCGCCATTACGGAAAACACTTGTTCTGATGGAACTTACTCTTTCACATACTTTTCTGTGTATATTTTAACCAGTTCTGCTATTTCCTTTTCGGTTAAATATTTCTGTATCAACTCCCCGTCTTTGTTTGATAGATAGGCTAACTCGATTTTTTCGCTTTTGGGTACCTCACTATCTGTGCTCTTGGCCAGCGTTTTCAGGGCCAGCAATAGGCCATCCTGCAAAGTCATGTCCTTCTTCCACTCCTTCGGGGGAAAATAAATGGGAAAATGCGTTACATGAGAAGAGGGTGCACACATGCATGGAGGGAAACAACCCATACGTTTACAGCAATTGGACAAGTGCGTGGGCACACATTCGCATACAGGAGCACTCATAAATTACCTGTTTGAGAATCGAACTGGCCGTCAAATTATTCGTGCCAATGGCTGTAGCAAACCATCCAGAATAGTTCCCACTCGGGTCGGTATGGTACAGTTGGTATCCCTCCTTTACATCATATCCTGCA
Organism: Plasmodium fragile; assembly: GCF_000956335.1. Taxonomy (NCBI): domain Eukaryota; phylum Apicomplexa; class Aconoidasida; order Haemosporida; family Plasmodiidae; genus Plasmodium; species Plasmodium fragile. Next base: position 86,767 of record NW_012192650.1, on the reverse strand, counting down.
ATAAGAAAACTGACACCATAAGGTCTTAACCCACCATATTGTGTGTAACTCTGCTTAATATCGCAAATCTGAACGACTAATTGGGACACAGGTTGCACATCATTGTAGTTGTACAAATATCTTTGTGTGTATAATCTGGACTGGTTTATTAAAATGTTCGCATCGGCATTTAATCCTGCCACTCCACAAAATATATGTTTGTCAATTTTGTATATTTTTTCGAAATTATTTGCCTTATCTATTAACTTCGATATGAACACTTTGTCAGCCCCCAGAATTACACCCTCGTTTGTTATTATGCCAATTGTTATGCTTGCATTATTTATTGCTTCTAGGGCATATTCTACTTGGTATAATCTACCCTCTGGGGAGAAGGTCGTCGTCCTACTGTCATATCTCCTGGCCATTCCTGAGCAAGGTTATTACGTGTGATGGGAGAATTTACGCTCGAAGAGGTGTCCCTCTATCGTTTGGAAGCTTGCAATTGGGAGGAAATGCAACTTGGTATTTTGGCCACCTCTAATTTGCATTCCCTTCGTTGTTTCGTTTTTCACGGACTGAACAACGAAGTATATGTGTGTGCTGCTACACGTTGCGCTACGCAAGCTTGTTCATAAATGTGCTGCAAATTTATGCGCATGGAATGGTTAATAGGAGAAAATAAATTAGAGCTATGTCGATGCAGCTTAAGGTGAGTGGGAAATAATACGCCCTTTTTGAACTTTTTTTTTCCCTTTCTCTCAAAATATGTGAGAGTAGCTCAGTTACGACCTTGAGTGTGGAGGGGAATTATGATAAAGGGACTAGGGCTTAATAAAAAAAACAAAAAGGGAAAAACAAAACCAAAGCGATGGTGGTGATGCTTATTTGTATTGTTTCACACTTTTACCGCACGCGCCGTGGGGCAAAGGCCTTTTGAAGAATGCTGGCAGAGATGGAGCACGTACCAATGGTTTGTGTCACATGTGCTATAATTACGAACAGATATATTATTATGCAATTGGGGATGTCATTCCCGGGGAGCATCAAAAGGTGAAGGTGCGAAAGAAGGGCAAAGTGGGAATACGTCCCGTAGGGAAGGTAAAAAGTAGGCACATGCGGCACGCCACAAGGGGGGGGGCTCGTTACCCGACGGATGGCTCTCGACACGCATCCCCCGAAATGTGCCTTACACTCTTGCGCGCGGTGTCACCAATGATACATGCGAGTATGTCCCATTGGGAGGAGCTTAACAAGAAAAAATAAAAAAACAAAAAGTGCTCTTTAAAAATTGGAAACAGGAAAACAAACTGATAACTTCGAGGAGTAACCTCTTAACATGGTGATTTCCCAAATCAGTGACTTCCCAGGTGAGTGACTCCCCACAGTAGAGATACTCCAAAGTAGCGACCTCGCCGAAGAGCCACTTCCAAAAGCACAGTTCTCATCCCTACTTGCATTTACATATCAATTTAATCTATCACACGAACATTTAGGGCGCACCCGAATTGAATATTATCAAAATTTCATTCGCACAAAGAGAACCCCCCAAGGGTGTAAGAAAATATCGAAGGAGATACACCAACCCTACCGTACAAGCCATATGCCCCAGGTGGATAGTCCAAGCATACACTCCTGCTGTAAGTGCATGAGAGTATAAACATATGCGCAGCTAACATACTCGCATGTGCGCGTACCATGCGTGCATAGCATACAAGCAGTAATTATTTGAATGCGTATCTGTATGCGTGTAGTCACGCCTATACGTTTGTATTGACAACTCTTCTCCCCCGTCACCACAGTTGAACAAAAATTGTACAAAAGAGTGTACGTGAATTTGTTTTATTATATTCGTTCTGAGCATCCTCGTGTGTTCATCTGGTGGCCATCTAGACGATTGCTTCGATGCGCATAAATCACTTTACATGCTTGTGTTATCTTAAATTGGTCCCAAGTCCTGAGCGTTGATTTAGCCATGTTCACACTGTTGTGTATATGCATGGTTAAATCCGTTTTGTTTTGTATGTCACTGTGTAGCATCTACAGCGCGCTGGCGTTGTTCGTTCATCGCTCATTTGCGTGTGCACATATATACTTGGGTACTTTTTTTTTCTGCTCCTGCGTGAACGTTGTCCAACCGACGGCCTGTATCACATTCATATTCGCATAGTTTGCATCTGTCCTTTCATTTTAATAACAAAGATCAAAGTGGACAACGCGAAATTGCCTCGTGCAAGTAGCGTACGTATTTACACCGCGCGTTAAATGTATATATTTATTCGGAACGCCATTTTATATATTCCCCTTTTTGATATCGTTTGTAGGGACTCCTGTGCAAGAATTCAAAATAACAATTCAGATAACGTAACTCGAAAATAAAAATGAGTTATGATAGAGCCATAACCGTGTTCAGTCCTGATGGACATTTGCTACAAGTAGAACATGCCTTGGAGGCGGTTAAAAAAGGAGGCTGTGCAGTGGCAATAAAAAGTTCAAATTTCGCTGTTCTGGCAGTGGAAAAGAAGAACATTCCGAAATTGCAAAATCCAAGAACGACCGAGAAGTTGATCAAGTTGGACGAACACAATTGTTTAGCCTTTGCGGGGCTTAATGCCGATGCGAGGGTTTTAGTGAACAAGGTGAACTAGCCACAACGTGCAAAGTGTTTTTTTTTTTTTTTTTTTTTTTTTTTTTTGCAGACAGCCAAAATGTTCATTTTTTTTTTTTGTTTTTTGTAGATAGCCAAAATGTTCATATTTTTTTACACTTTTTTTTTTTCCCCTTTCAGACGCGACTGGAATGCCAGAGGTACTTTTTAAACATGGACGAACCGGCGCCAGTTGACTACATTGCCAAGTACGTCGCAAAGGTTCAGCAAAAGTTTACACACAGAGGAGGCGTGAGACCATTTGGAATAGCAACATTAATAGCTGGATTTAAGAATAACAAAGAAATATGCATTTACCAAACTGAGCCCAGCGGAATTTATGCATCGTGGAAAGCGCAGGCAATTGGGAAAAACGCAAAAGTTGTGCAGGAATTTCTGGAAAAAAATTACCAAGAAAATATGGAACAGAACGATTGCCTCCTCTTAGCCATGAAGGCTATATTTGAGGTGAGCACAGCGAAGATGAGTGCGTCCGTGGCGTCTTGAAAGAGCAGGCAGGATTCTTTTGTGAAGGGAAACACCCATGATTAATTAGGTGCAATGTTGATCCTTTGCTAAATGTTACATTTTTTTTGTTAATCCATCCCATTTTTATTTGTAAATAGGTCGTTGAATTGAGCAGCAAAAATATCGAAGTCGCCCTGCTGACCGAGAAGGAATTAAGCTTCATCGATGAACAGCAAATAAACGCATTCGTAAGTGTGCACAGGGAGTGGCTGTATTGGACCCCAACAATGTGATGAAAAATGTGCACAAGTGAATCTATAGCATATCGGATTGTCATAAATAATATGTATATGTGCCCTGCGCTATCGTTGTATACGTGTCCCATTTTTGGTTCATATCGCTTGTACGTACAAGCGGAGGGGAGGAGCAGCAATGATTACCCCGATTATGCATTCGTCCATTCCTTCCCCTTTTGGTCTCTACAGGTTGAAGTTATTGACAGCGAACGAACGAAGAAGAATTCGCAGAATGAATAAGCGGGGCGAGGACTCCTCATTTTTTTATGTTTCGTACAAGTGTAGACAGAGGATATACACAAGTGCGTCCATGTGGACATTTATGCTACAAGTACATACGTAGATATGTACATATATATATGTGTGTCTGTACGCTCATTTATGTGTTTGTGCGTAGAGCCATTTTTTTTTTTTTTTTATCCTAGGGACATTTGAAGGATGTTGTACGTAATGCTAGTTTGGTCTGCATCCTCAAATTTTACATTTAAAAACTGTGAAAAAATGAAGCGGAACTTTTTAATTAACTTATAAATAAATACATTTTCATTTTGACACGCGTGTGCACGTAAACACCTCGGATGGTCTTTTGCTAAATGTGTATAAATGGGAATGGCTTATACGATTGTGCGTAACATATGCCTCACCTACATGTGAAATATGTTAAGGGGCATATATATAAAAAAAGAAGCGTTTGTTATGTGTTCCTGCTTTGGCCAAGGAGGTTCCATTTATCGCGTTATGCACGAATTGTTGTTAGGCCTATTGTAAAGAAGGCGTAAGTTTTCGATATGGTCTGTTACAAGAGTATCCTCCTTCTTATTCAACCAGGCTGCACATTTTTCCCATTTTAACAGTTGGTATACGTATGCATTTTCAAGAATTGCCATGGGGCGCGCAACATTTTTTGAAAAATCAGAACTGGGAGTCAAATAAAGGGGGCTCAAGTGGAGCTGTGTGTTGGGGAACCAAGGGTACAGTCTACATATTTTTTTCAACCACGAAAAAAATGAAAAAATTGCAAAGTGGGAAAATATAAAAAAGGTAACAATGAAAAGAGCATTGAAAACAAATAAAATAAAAACAAAAGACACATAGAATTACACACCTTTCATTGCGTGTGCGTAATTGTCACCATGCCGAATGGCAGAACATGAGCGACGTGCGGAAAACTCCAACTCAGTGGAGGTGCAAATGCACACAGCTACAGCTGGTCTTATTATATGAAAAAATGGGAAAATTTACACATCAACAAACGGGAATTTACCTTTTTTACTCGAAAAATATAGACCCTCTCATGTATAATCATTTCGTATTCTCCTTTATGCGATGTTTATTATAATGTATACAGTAACAATTTTGGCCCTGTTCTGCTTTTCCGCTCGGGCAGGCAAAAGAAAAAAAAAAAAAAAAAAAAAATTATGAGGGACCCTGTACATATACCTGACTGTGCGTCTTCCCCCCTCTATTTCAATATTGTCACAGCTTCGTTATTACTTTATTCCCTGTTTTGTGCCATTCACAATGTGGTGTTGCACACAGTGATTGCTTCAAATTTTGTTAATGAAAAATAAACTACACAAATAGGGCCAAAAAGGATGAACGGCCTCGTCGATGATGAAAAAAATTAACAGCGTCATAATTGTCCTTTTAACTAAAACGAAAAGGGGATACCACTTCACAAATCTGAGTCATCATTTTTGCAATTACCAGTTGTGTCATTACTCATACCTGTGGTGTCCTCCAAGTGATCACTTTCCTTTAAATCTTTTATAATTTTATTCTGGAACAGTATAATTTCTTCATTTTTTTTTATTTTCTCGTCCTGCATTTTGATGTAGTCCATGCAGACATAGTACACATTTAAAAGGTTGTTGAGAAATATATTGTTTTGATACTCCAGCCTCCTTATATGCTCCAGTAGTAGTTCCTTTTCAGCATTTTCTTCCTTGTTCAATTTTTCAACATCCATCATCCCGGTGTTATTCTCACGGAGGGGGTTGTTCCCATCCCTTCCATTTCCACTTGGACCATGTTTAGTTTTCCTGCTCTCATCTCTGCTACCATTACGGGCAGCACGACCCTGTGGAGCGGTCTCGGTTTCGGCCTCCGTGTGGATTCCTCCATTTCCCCCGTTAACATCCAAGTGAATATCGAAATGAACATTTTTTAACGAAATGTCCAAGTCATCGTTCGTGGGTGCATCCCTGCGTGTGCGATGCGGGGTGTCATTTTGGATGGAACTGTTTTCACTCACTGTTGGCTCATCATCAAAAGTGATGAAATTGGAAAAATTGTTCGCGTCATTTTCTATGTCCTTTTTTTCATGAAATGCCGCTGACTCCCTATTCAGAAGACATTCCCTTTTTTCAAAAAATATTTTCCGTTGTCCGTTTTTCTTAAGTGGAACAAGTGTATCACCCTGGGCGTTGTTTCTTCTTGTATCAGCACTGACTCTCGAATTGAACGTTTCGTTTTTCACCTTTCTGTTATTTTTTTTTTTTTCTCCACTATGGTTTTCACCTCTAACAGGTTTGCAATTCAAACTTGGATTCTCCCTTGCCCTACTCACCTCTGTGATAATTTCAACATTTGTAGTTTGGTTATCCTTTCTGTTTTTGCTTAGCACATGATGGGTGCTTCCTTTTGTGGGTCTTTTCTCGTTGGATTCCTTGTACCGTGTGTTTAAATTTTCAGGATTGTTGTAGCTCTTATTATTTGCAGTAGTAGTTTCCCAGAAACGTTGTCTGTGATTTATATTTTTCATTTTATGGCATTGTAACTATACGGATGGCGTGTATGAAGTGGTGTGTTTTTTTTTTTTTACGTTATGTTATTCCCATTTTTTCTCATTCTATTTCCTCGTTAGGCTCCTTTATTTGTGTGCCTGTGTTGTTTTTTCTTCCCATCTCAGCTGTTCATGTTGTTCATGTTTTTTTTGCTTTTTTTTTTTTTTTTTTTTTTTTTTTCCTGCCTGGGTTAATCATTCATGATTTTTTGACGCCCCTAAATTGTGCGTTGCCTTTTTTGCTTATTTGGAACGTGTTCCTATTGTGTGTTCACCTCGCGCAGCGTCAGAAAAGGCGAGATGAAAAATTTCTCAAACGATCACATAGTTCAGTTCACGGGGACAAAAAAAAAAATAATGATTTTTCGCCTGTCAAAATTGCCAACGTGTATTTAGAACACGTATTACTCAAACTGGAGCTAGCTTAACAAAGGATGTTCTTTGAGATTACGTCGAATGGAAGAGACGTGATCTTAGCTAAGCGGTCGTTCACAGGGGCTCTACATGCATGTCGTGCTGCGTTATACACATGTGTAGGTATAAATGCATTAGTACGCACATGCGGGAATGCAAACATATTTAGGAAGTACGTCTCACATGTGAACAGTTCACCTCGAGGCGAAATAATTTTTAAAGGGCACGGCGGGAAAAACACCTAGCCGAAGTAGGTTGACAAAGTGTTCCTCCATTGAGTTCAATACAAAATTTTGCTCCATCTGCACATAACACGCAGACATGGTTTAACATGATCCGTATGAGTTGTTCAAAAGTTTTTCGATGCATTGGCAAAGGGGGCATGATAGAAAAAAGGAAAATCTGGGAAGAGAAGCGAAGGGGGGAAGGACGAAATGCGAAACGAATTACATGTAGGTGGAAGGGACGCAGAGCCAGGCTATATCCCAATTCCACTTCATAATAATCAATATATGTACAAAAAAAAAAAATATTACTATGATGATAACTTTTTTTTTTTTTTTTTTTATCCACTCAGTTGTTACTAAGAGAAAGGTGTCAATTTTTGTTTCACTTCCTCACACGCAAGTGCACGTGGAGTAAGTTTCCCCTCTTTGCCTTCTAATCGGTGCCCAGCTTGGGCGAGGAGATCACGCGCCGCCTTTGAGTAAACACATACACACAAAAAAAGACGAAAATTAAAAAGGAAGTGGAAAAAATTCCAGACGCTTTTGCCAGCAGAGAAATAAAATGGAAATACTTAGCTTGATTGTAGGGAAATAAAAACAAATGAAAATTTCTACGCATCAGGAAGAGTGCGTAATTAATGCACTGCGATAGTGTGGTGGAGGTAATGTTGTGGGATAAAAAGTAAACCCCCTTTAACAATTTTTGCACAGGGCTAGTACAAGCAGCTGTCGTAAAAATTACGATAAACTCCAAAACTACATTTATCATTTGGTTATATTTACCCTTGTGGACATTAAACACATGTTGATGTTTCAAATTCTCGCTGGTGGCCAAATGAATACAGTCATTATTGTAACCGTCTAGGAAGTTGTTATTTATGTACCTCTGCACAATGTGGAACAGGTCTTGAAGTAGCCCCCCAATGGTTCTCTTTCCATTTTTCGTTATGTCATTTTTTAGAGCTCCTGCTCCACTGTATATAATGCTAATCGCATTTGCATTGTGAATCCAAGTCTGGCGATACAAGAGTTCCTCATGTGCATTCTTAAAAAGGTAAAAGGGGAACTTGTTTTCCTGCTCTAGCTTGATATCCATAGTGCGCAGTTGCATGTGTAGGATGTACTTTGCCAGGAAGCTCTGGAAGACGTTCGTTCGATCTAGGCAGTCGATGCAGTTGACTCGAAAGACACCCTTTTGGAAAGTGTCCACTTTTGCTGATGACCACGAGGGGAAGCGGGAACACAAATCCTTACCGCCAAGCTCATCGCCGTACTCCAAATTGTACCTAGCCCCGCTAGGAAACGAAACGGAGAAAAAGGAAAAATCGTTCAAGTCCTCAATCACCGTTTTCAGCGACGTGTGCAAATTTTGATAATTTAATTTTTTAAACTCGCTATGGAAATCAAACCAGGTATAGTTATGCTCCACGCTGCACTCCTTCAAGCATGCCGCATAGCACTGCCCTAGATACTTCTCACCAAATTGTTTATTATTCAAATTTGTGATGGAGATTTTCCCATAAGTGTTCTTCAATTTCTGCATATGTAGATTCAACGTGTTCGCATTTTGTTGCATGTCTGGGCAGATTTGTATTCTTGGCCTTATACTCAGGGTTGGCTGTTGTTTCCAGAGGACAGGGATGGATCCCCTGACAATGATGTAACTGAAAATGTTTGTCCTGTGGGCATTTTTACATACTACAATTTGTTCTGTTTCTACAAAATTGGCTACATCTCCCTTTTCATTTCCGCCTCTACACCAAAACCGTACCCCACTTCTGTTCTTATTTTTTCTCGATATCAAATACAATGTTAATTTTCCATTAGGGATATGAAACACATTTGAATTGATGTAGCCATGTATTAGGAACACCACGAACTCGAATGCATCTATGGGAATAAATTGGTGAAGCAATTTCCAGTTCCATGTGTACTCATGATTAATTTCTTTGAATTGTAGCTTGTGGAAAATGGGTTCTGCTGCCCCCTGATTTTTAATTTCATCTCCATAATTTTCTGATCCACCAGATACCAACGTGGCTAATGATTTGCCTTTCTTTTTCTCCCTTTCAGACTCAGTTATGTAAAGCCTCTGCAGAGACGCCGTTAAATTGTAGTGATAGGAGAAGTAAAAGGGGCCTTTATTAAATGCATGCCAAAAATACGCTATCGTTTTTAATGTATCTTTTGTCAATGTACTATTCTTAAGTTTATGAATGTACGTTTCGCTATTATTGCGAAATTGTGTACTCTTGACAGCGGGACCTTTGAAAAGTAAATTGTTCCATTCGAATATATTGTCGAAATTACTTTGCGTCTTTAACTTTTTGTTACAGAAGAATTTTTTACTTTCCTTTCTGTGGTTACTATTTAAGGGAGTTAACACGGCATTGCTCCCGAGGCAGAATATTTCATACTGATAATTGTGATAGTTACCTGTCTTGTCCTTACTTTCCTCTTCATCGTTCAGCTGGATAAAGGATATTTTCTTTACCCTATAAATAGCTCGATTAAACAAATAAGAAACGACTTCCGCATCAGACACTATGACTAAGAAGTTGGTATGTTCCGCTTTAATTATCCCTAAACAGCCAAAAAAGGGGAACTTTTTTTTGTTCTCATTTTCTGTGTAGCTACTGTCACGACTGCTTGTAAGTTTTTGCTTCTCCTTGACTATGTGTACATCTTCAGCATGGCTAATTTTTAAAATGTTTCGCACATTATTTTCTACGTTCACTATGCTTAAATAATTCTCATGCGTTTCTAAATAGTACCTTTGGGCTGGCAGAACAGAACCATTAGCCATTTTTATTTTGTTTACGTTTTTGATAAAATGTTGGAAGTTGCTCTCGCTTGGAGTTATCAGTTCAGAGTTCTAAACTGGCTTACCTTTTTTTTTTTTTGCCTATTTTTCGGCAAAAAGGTAAGAATATTAACATGTGGGGAGCTGTGCCCAAGTCGTATGCATGCTTCTATATGCTGTAGAAAACGTGGCGAAAGGGGCAGGTGCGCACATTGCATACGTGCGTACCAGTTACATATTAATACACCTGTTCGCAGTATTACTTAATCTATACTTTTTCTCAGTTATCTTAACATGGTTTTAAACACTTAGTGACAGCGTGGATGTGCACACATGTACATATAAAAAGTTTGTTACCATGCGCTTTCGACTTGACTCCACTTCATTGTCACTGTTATTGTCCTGTTTTTTTTTCCCCCTTCCCTTGAATGTACACTTATTGCGAACAATTTATACTTTGACAAATTCAGCATGTAGGAAACAACATAAGCGAATGCTAATGAAAAATGCTCTGCGATGTACAATGCGCAAAGTTGATTCTTCCTATGTGATGTGTGCACAGTTGCGTCACTTTAGTTGTGTCAAATGCGCGTACAAATAATTGCATCGTATGTATTTACACGCATATTGCGTTTTCTTTGCATCGCCACGCCCCGCGTACAAAAAGTGCCTCGCGTTTGCAGAAACGTATGCATGTGTATACACTTATGCATATATGCACATGTGCGAATTTGCCTATGTATCCCCTTGTTGCCACCTCAAAAACATACACCATTTTTTTTTTTGCAGTTGGCGGGTTTCACTACAACTACACACCTCGAACTGGGGAAATTTGTTCGAATATGCGTTCACCATAAAATGGAGCATAAAAGGTGTAAGGAAGCTAGCTTTTTTTCCTTTTTTTTTTTTTTTTTTTTTTTTTTTTTTACAACCACTTTGTTCTACTTTTATCGTATGAACAGGTCATAACTTTTTTAACCAATTTGTACTTAGTTTCTTTTTTTTTTTCTTATACAGTTTTGGCTATTTCAGCACAAAAAAAAAAGAAGAAAATGTTATAATGTATGACTGTGCATAATTTTATGACATAAAGTTACACAGCAAGCCACAAAGGAAACAAACATTTTTTTTTTTTTTTCATCACACTTAAAAAGTGTGCGAACAGGTGTGGGGTCAAAATGGTTTAAAATATTTTTACGCAAATTTATCTACAACAGTTTTCGCCACTTTAGAAAATGACGAAAGGGCCCTAGAGATACACATAAAGTAACGCTTCTCAAATTTTCTGCTTAAATTTGAAAGGTCTCGATTTGGAGTATTTGCGTCTTGACATATTTTTTCTTTTCTTTTCTACGCGTTTCTTCGCCTTCTTATCCTTCTTTAGCCTCTTGTCGACATACTTAACCATTGTCCTACCTCCCTTCTTGTTTTTCTTCTTCGACACCTTGGAGCCTTTTCCGGTACAAACAACGTAGGATTTTTCTCGTTTTTTTTCTAAAGGAGAAGGGTGGGGCAAGCAAAATTGTGTAAAAATTGAATCGTAACGGTGTACACGTGTAGCAGTTGCACTAAAGACATATACACACACATGGGTACGGGGCTTTCGCTGGGAATAACTGCGCCCATCTCGTCATCCTTCGGACGCCGAGCGAGGGCTTACCTGATTTGTTCTTCTTTAATATATTTGTAATGGCCTTCTGCTTAAGGAAGGGGTCTTCCTCATCCTTTTCAATTTTTCCGATTTTTGCCTCCAGTTTTTTCATTTTGGCAATTTCTCTCTTCTTGTTTCGCATTTTTGCTTCGATCACTTTCTTAATTGGCATTTTCGTAATTCTGTTAATGCTGCTCTTGTATTGATTTAGGATGGATTTGTCGATTGGGATAACTTTCCTTCTAAATTTCTTTTCTTCCTCCACAAACCATTCGGGCAGCGTGTCTTCATCTTCCAAATAAGAATGCCTATTGTACGAATCATCTATGAGATCCATTCTGCTTTTTTTATGAATTAATTTTTCTCCGATGCATTTTATGAATGCCAATTCATCTTCGTCTTTAAGTAGGTCGGAAAAATATGCGCCTACATTGCTTTGCCCTCTATCATCCGTTTTTACAATTGAGAACGTTGTGTTCTTCATCTTTACTTCGTTGTTTCCATATTTTTCTCTTAATTTTTTGTTTCTCTCCTTTCTTGCTAGCTTGTTTGGGAGTGGGATGTTGGGCAATTGGCTGTCGTCCACTTCGTTGAACTTTTCGTCATCATCCGCGTCGCTACTCGCATCCTCAACCGTGTCAACATCCATATCGTCATCTTCATCGTCACCCGCAAGGTCACCCTTACGTGCTTTGGAACCTTTGGGGCCGTCCTCCACAGCACCACTATCATCCAACTCACCATCCATCTGATTAAATATGGTGGAAAATATTTTTTGGTCAAAAAAACGATTTACATTGGATTTTTCTTCTTCCCTTTTAACATGTTTTCTTAAGCGAATTATCTTGTCTACCATTTTGTGTATGTGTTCATTTTGTTGTAGAGCCTCTGCATAAGCATGATTCTCATCGTTCTTCATTTCGTCATTGCCGCGTTTTCCGGGGTCAGAGTGTTCCTCATCATCCTCGCTGCCCTCATCAGTGTCATCCTCATCAGTCTCATCCTCATCACTGAGATACTCTTGCAATTTCCTCTTCATCATTAACTCTTCATTTTTCAACTCCATGATTTTCTGTATTTTCATCAACTCTTCGTTCTTGTATTCCATTGCTCTTTTTCGCCTGGTCAATTTCTCGTTGTTTTTCTCTGCGTTCATTTTTTTTTCCTTCATTTTTTGCTGTTCATAATCCAAATTGACAAGATATTCTATGCGGTCCATTGGGGACTCATTTATATCGCCTAGCTGCGCATTGTCCTCCTTCTCGCTGGACGAATCATTTTCTTGGTTAATCTCCAGCCTGTCGTTATTTTTGCTGCTACTCAGTATGTTGAGGTGATCCTCGAACGACTGCTTATCGAGCAACTTTAACATATTTTTGTTGAAATGTATTTCATTTTCATCATAATCTGGCTTCATCGGTTTGTTCATTTTTCTTTTCTCTAGTTCTTTTTTCAATTTTTTCTCTTTTTTTTTTTGTTCCTTTTTATTCTTTTTTTCCATTTGTGTGGAGAATTCGTTTATTTCGTCTTTTTCCGACTCGGCGTCGGAGGAACCACTCAGTTCGTCGTCCTGTAGCGAAGCTTGCGTGGTGCCAGTTCGTGTTTCCTCGATAGGAGTGTCTTCCTTCACGGGGGGCACCACTTGACTGGCTTCTTCCTCCTCTTCGTCATCTTCATCTAGCACTTGACCCGATTGTGCTTCTTCCCCCACGCTTACGATGCCCTTCCTAACTTTGTACCTCCACTTGATAAGGTGAAACAAGTCTGACTTGCCCAGAACCTTAAGATCTTTGCAGAGTTGCAGAATCTCCTGTGTGGTGCTGGGGTTTTTATATATGGCCGTATACGTATTCCTAACCAAGGGGTCCTCCGAAGTGAGGTAGTCCTTATCGAAGGTGAATTTGTTTGTTTTGATAAGTAAATCAACATAATTATCACTATGTATAAAATTACATATATCTGTGACACGATAATCATCCCCGAGGTCATATCCCTGTCTATTTTTCTTTTTCTTTTCTTTTAAAATGGTTGACAGTCCTTTTTTTTTTTTGTTTTTTTTTTGGTTTTCCTTTTCATTATCACTAGAATCGGTAAAAATATCATTGTCGCTGTCATTGTTTGTAACTGCCTTATTGGAGTCTTGCTTAAACTGTTCACTAAAAACATAAGTATAATCGAAGAGTTTCTTATCCACCTTAGCACTTAGAAAATTCAAACCGATTAGATAAATTTCGGAGGATATTTCTCTACTACTTCTTGGTTTTATATGTTTAACTTGGCCAAATAATTTTTCCATAACCCATATTAGGGATACATATTCTTCATTTCGGAAAACTTTGGTAATAAAGATACCTCTTTTTTTTAAAAAAAGATTTGCTATTTTGATGCTATTAAGGACAAGAATATTTTGATTAAAGCTGTCATATGAGTATGTTGTTCCTACATTGGGTGCCCCATCATTTAAAATCACATCAGCCTTTTCATTTTTAATTATATTTTTAATCTGCTTAATGCAGGCACTTGTAGTTATATCACATTTTAAAGTAATGACATTATTATCTATTTTCCTGATGGGCACTAAATCTACTCCTATGATGGTACTACTCCTTTTCATATTTTTATATGCCACTTGCAACCATCCTCCTGGTGCTGCACACAAATCTATTAGTATGTTTGCATCTTTAAAAATGTTATACTTTTGGGCTATTTGAATTAGCTTGAATGCAGATCTGGCTCTGTACCCTGCCGACTTGGCTAGTTTGTAGTACTTGTCAATTCTCTCCTTTCCGACTTTTTTCTTCTTCCCCATTTTGTTCCCTTTACTGGATATGTCTCGTCTGCTTCAAAATTGTGCCGCACTGTTTTTCGCGCTAACCCGGCAATTATATGGCACGGAAGATATATGTACCAATTAAAACCGGACGGGGGGGAGAGAGATGGTTGGGGACCATATCCTTCTTTTTGTTGTGCCTCCACGACGCAGGAGAATTTTTTTCCTACCCCTTGAGGTGATAATCTCTATTTTGCTAGCAAACTTTTATAATGGTCACCAAAGAGAACTATCCTTACACGCTCTTTTTTTCTGTATACATTGAGTGGGTGCTATAAAAAGTGTCATTCAGAAGGCAGCCACATGTTCGTATCCGCGCGTTACTTAATCCACCTTTACAATGTATATATTATCCCTATTCAGGGGAAAAATAACTTATCCTTCTTTTCCTGCAAAACAATGCATATGTATACCAACTCGAAGTTGCGACCTTTTTATGGAAAAGGGATCCACTTTTTTTTTTATTGAAAAAATTTAGGAAAAAGAAAGGATGCCTTTGATGCTGTAGAAAACAAATAACGTCTTCATTTTTAGAAATATATGCTGTTATTATTTAGGGGCATAAATTATGATTTTTTTTTTTTTTTTTTTTTTTTTTTCCGTTTTGGCTATATATTACCAGGCGGGGCACTGAGAAAGTATATATTTTATGCCCATTTTATTTATTGTTGCCTCAACAAATGACCGCAAAATAATTCTGTGGCTCCGAAAATTTTCGCGTAGCCGTCGTCATAATTATATAATATTTACGCCTTGTTCTGCTAAGCATAATTTTTTTCCCTTTTCCATGCTACGCCCTTTTTTTTTTTTTTTGGTGGCACTTTTTTAGCTAACTCTTTCGAATTTTTCGTCATCCTTGTGCTTGTTTTGGGAACACCATTTTTCTATCAGCTTTTCCGCCTTCTTATCTTTTTCTAAGCAATTTTAAATCGCATTATGTCCTTTTCTCGGTCACCGCCTTTTCCATTTGTATGGTGGTACAGAGGGAGGAATTTTTTTTTTTTTTTGCTCAATTTTGGAATTAGCCACCGGACGCACAGCGCAATTAATTGGGAGGTTGGGCCTTCCATATGTGCAAAGGAAAAAGCGTCTGGGGAGTATTGAAACAAAAAAAAAAAGTATGCATACCAAACTGAAAAATACATCAGTGGCACATGTGTCACGTGACTTTTCTCCCTATGTGCTTATCATGTCTCAGCGTTGCTCATAAGATAACTTTTATTTTAAAATGGGAGTAGTGGACGGGCGTCTACAAGGGCTCCTATTCCGCTTTTTTGTGTTAGGGAAAAGCCGTATAAATAGAGCGCATTTTCGGCAGCCTCTCTCACATAGGCATATGCAAGCGGACATGGTGAAGAAGCTCTGGGAGACGGCGCAATAGACTCGGAAAATTTTCACGAGATATTTTATTTTTCTTAAATTTGAAAAAAACAAACAAAAAAAAACGGCATTTGTTCTGACTGCCACATGGGGTTTCTCTATTTTCTTTGCTATAACATGTATACACAAATTTTTGCTTTTTTGGAATGGGAGGACGAAAAGGGCGTGCGATACCTGCATGCCATTTTTATCCGGCAGAGGTACATGACCCATTAATATTGTGCAAGCAGGGTGATGAGCATAAATTGCGCAGAAACTGCATAGCGGCTTAAATGCCGTAGGGACCAAAAAGTTAGAGGAAAAAAGTTGCACGCACGGGTAGATCTATCTAAGGGCACCTATCCGTATGCGTAGGTACGCGGGACATGCACACATATGGACGCATACATACAGGTGCACTGCGGCTTAGAGCTTTTACAATTGCATGTGATAAAAAAAAAAAAAAGAAAAAAAAGAAACAAGAGATTATTGGCGCAACTTTAAACAGGAAAAACGGGAAACCAAAAAAGATTACCAAAATGTGTAGCAACGATGAGGAAAAAGATAGGGCAGAAAAGGGGACAAATAAAAGGGCAAAATAAAAGGCGCTAATTGTGCACGGTAGTTATCATCGATGCATGAAAACAAAAACAATTTAAAAAATGTAAAAATAAAAAGTAAAAGAATATTCCTCGGTAGTGTCTAAGTGTCTAAGTCAGTTGAATATCCCCGATGGACACAATTGCCACGATTAATCCGTAAAGCCCTGAAAAAAAAAAAAAAAAAAAAAAAAAAAAAATTACACATTTGGTGTACATGAGCACATTAAGTTGCAACTTCTCTCCCATAAATATCTTAGCTGGGAAGACCCATGCACACAACTACATTGTAAATGCAGTAGTCGCACTCCCTCATTTGATTGTGCGAAAGATTAAACAAACCTATAACACTAGCACATATTTCAATCATCAGCATTCTAACGAAAAGGTCCGAATTGTGTGCATCTCCCAAGGCGCATGAGCTGCCCGTTATTCCTACGGAAACCCTGCAAAAAAAAAAAAAAAAAAAAAAAAAAAGTGACGATGTTACAGAACGAAATGAGAAAGCTAAAATGTGAATTTTATGTACCACGCTTATATGTTATATCATAAGTGTGGACACGGGAGTGATTCACAAAGACGCAGTGATAGGTGCCCCCTCCGTGCGTTACGAAAAGCGCTATTTATTGTATCTCTCGAATTGTCTCAATTTAAGGCTCTAGTGCATTCGTTTTTTTTTTTCTTTTCTTTTTGCCTCCTTATTCTAGGGCTATTGTGTAGATCTCCCGTTTTTTTCCTTTTGCTTACCCAGAAACGAGGTTGGACAAGCCTGCCGTGAGACCACTAGCAAACAGGGCCCATCCCCCTCTGATGGTGTTCATAATAAGTGCATCCGTCTTGGTTGTTAGCACCAGTGGGGCGTGTACTTCCTTGCTGAGTCCACTAAATTTAATTTGAAGAAAAACTGCAGTGATGACTCCATACATGCCTACGGAGGGGGGGGGAGGCAGGTGCGCGATGATAATGGCGAAAATGTATATCATACGCTGTGAATAGCGTCTTAATGGATTGCCTTAAATGGAGGCATTGTGCTGTTCAGTACACTGTTCGTCGAGCTGCCCTGTCGTGCAACGCCGCTCTGCTTACCGAGTGCTTCACAAAATATAATGGAAATCAAATTTTTCGAAATGATACGTGGGGATTTCACCGAGGCTCCCACTATGCTCGTCCCGCAAATGAATATTCCCCTGCGGTGGGAAGAAAGGGGTGAAGAAAAGGACATGAATTGGGCACGCGTTATGGCTGCGATATGAAAGTCCACTTGGCACGTTTGCATATGCGGAGTGGGACGGCCTACAAATGGCAATCAGGACAACAGCGCCAAATGGTGCCACTCTCTCCGCACAACGATGCAATATATAATAGCTCTACGTGATGTATTTTATTTCCATGTAGCTTCCTCCAATTTGTGTGTACCATGCTGCGCCGATGATGGAGAGGAACAGGGCCATGGCTATGCCCAGCATTGCCCAGTTGTAGGGCGAAATGGATCGGATTATTTCAAACCACGAGTTATACATATTTATAAGATCTTCTTAATTGGGGGTTGTTTTGTTTTCACTTGAGATTACATTAACTAGGAAGGTGGGAATACGAATTATTTTGTTTTTTTTTCTTTTCGAGCTGACGAATGGGGGACGCAACAAATGTCCATAGCCAAATGGGCCTTCCTTTTTTGTGTTTGAGTATCACAAATTAGGGATATTTTCCTTCTGCGCAGGAACGCGTTGCGCGTTTAGCTGATCTGTAAATATATATATATGTTAAAAGTGTTCTTGCGTGGATATCCCTCCGTTTATGCGTGTAACGCCTTCTCCTTTTTCAGATTCCTACCAAATAAAATGTGCTTTCCGAGTTCAAAATGTCACGCCAAGCAAGCAGCAACATGCATAAAGTATACGTTTTTTTGCTTTTGTTTATTTAAACAATTGTATAGCATTGCTGTGTATGTATGTTATGCGGTTCGAGGGGGGGATTCTTCGTTTGAATTGTAACAGGCGCCAAATGCCCTCTTTCTTTTTCTTTTCTTCTGCTAATTTGTAGCTCTTCTCTTTCCATGTGCTTTTCCACAATCCATGCATGACATGTTAAGAAAAATTTTTATAAATATATTCGTATTCGTAAAGTGTAATTTTTTTTTTTTTTTTTTTTTAATCCCTAACTTGCGACAATTTTTGAGTCAAAAAGGGGGGAGGAAAAAAAAAAAAAAAACGTGAATTTTGGAAAGGGTATGCATTTTTACAAACGTGAAATGTTTTACTTAACTTTATCGCTCCTTCGACTTTTTTTTTTTTTTCTTTTTTTTCTCTTGTTCGTTTTTTAATTTTTTCCTCTTATCATGCTGGTATACAAAGTTGGATCGCACGGAGAATGGGCAAGTTCGTTGTTGCGTGTTGGACGCGCGGCAGTTGCTTTGCTGAAAAAATAGCAGCAAAAAATTGCCACAAAATTGTTGCCAAACTGATGTCACTTTTCGCTTCCCCCTCCCACCTGTTCCTTTTTTCCTCTTTTATCAAACCGTGATTTGTTTAACATTTTTTTTTCCCCAGGAGGAAACTGCACGAGCTGTTCTTCAAAAGGGTCAAACAAATGGCAAGCAGAAGTGATACACCTCAGGAGAGGATTATGGCGTATATATAAATATGGACAATACAAGGTACGCCGTTGTGATAATATGCAAATGCGCTGCAGCGTGAATGAGTGTTATGCTCTGCGTATTTGGAGGGGGAAATTGCGGAAGGCTCAGGCCAGCTTCCACGTCGAAAGAGCAACCAAATGAAGGACGCCCCGTAGTTCCTTAAAAGAAAAGAACTTTATTTGTTGCTACGCCAAATGTGCGTGGTCCGAAGGGCGAAATGTAACCTGGTTGTACATCTATACATATATGCATGCGTGCCTACCGAACCTGTGTTGTTGTGTGAAGGACGGATGACCAAAGGAAAGTGGGGAGGAAAAAAAATGGAACAGATATTCATCGGTATATTTCTCACTTGTGTGCACTTTTTGGCCCATGTAGGAAACAAAAAAAAAAAAAAAAAAAACGGACAGGACATGGGCAAAACGATGTACAAAACAAATCACATGGCCCACTGTCTTCTTTTTCATAAAGGGAGCGGCGACATTTTGTTAACCGTGTGAGGCCCCCATAAGCAGCAACTTTTTTTTGCTCAGTTCACGAATAAGCCAAAAGGAACATATGTTTAAACAACAGGAAATTGTAATGCCACACATCATCCCGTCAGTTGTCCCTCCGATGGGATACATGTTGACCTATATATAGCTACGCTTATTTGTGCAGCTCATTTTTTTTTTTTTTTTTAAAGAGAGCAAACTGTAGACCGGTTTTTCCTTTGTGTGTGCGTAATGTTGTTGGATCTCCGCGTGAGTACATGAAAATAACACCATTTAGGGTTTTTGATTCGTTTGTTTCCATTTCGGTTCCAACATGATGCATCGTTTGAGGGTGACGCGGGTTATTTAATTCACCCATTTAAGCTGAAAAAATGGAGAGCGATTATCTTCCCCTGTGGCAATATCGTGGGCAGTTACAATAAAGGACTCCGTTTAAATGTACCCTATGTGATCCGCCATTTTGTAAAGACATAGATAATAAGATAACACATGAGAGGAAAAAAAAAAAATCACTCCTCCAATAAAGCCATATAAAAAAAAAAAAAAAAACAGAATAAAACACAATTGCGTAAAAATTGATGTCTCGAATAGAATTATAATCGTTTCGGTTTCATCAGAAAAAGATCACCCTTGTCTGATGTGTGGACTCTACATGTTTTTCTCTCCTTATCGTATGCATACAATTTTATGAACATTTCGCATGTACCATTTTGCCCTTATCCTACATATGAACAGCGCTGTGCACGTCGCAGCAAGTGTTTACACATGGCTTTGGAAGGAGTCCTCAAAATTTGAATTCATTCTTCACGACTTTTATTATATGTATGCTAAGTACGAAAGCAGCACAATGGATTGAAAGAACTCACATTGGACTAAAAAAAAAAAAAAAAAAAAAAAAAAAAAAAAAAA
>NW_012192650.1:60182-64922 GCF_000956335.1 Plasmodium fragile | reverse complement strand
AAAAAAAAAAAAAAAAAAAAAAAAAAAAAAAAAAAAAATTATTTGCCTATTTTTTTCTCCGCTTTCCTGCATATATCCTATGGATTCACGTGATAGAATAGGAAACTTAAATTCGCACTAACGACATTGCGACAATTATTTTATTTTATATATATATATATATTTTTTAATTTTAAACATGTCGGCTTGAATAGTGTCACACAGAATAGGCACAAATGGAAAAATAAACGAACGCGCTTGAACACCAGTTTTTCACGCAGTGAGTGTACAATTTAGGTACCAGCAGGAGTGCCTTTTTTTTTTTTTTTTTTTTTGAAGTGTTGAAGGTCTCACCGTGCAAGGATCAACTAAGCTTGATAGTACAACGAAGCAAAACTATCCAACACGTAGATCCTTTTTCTCCCCCCCGCCTGAGTATTTTGCGCTGTTATAAAAAAGATAATTTTTTTTTTCTACGAGTGAGACGTTGTGAATTGCTTTCCCCCCTGGGGCGAATTGAATCGACGTCTCTAGGGTACGTGTGGGAGCCTTAGGTGATCTGCGACCCCAGCGGTGTATCGCCAGCAGGGGTACAGCTCGGTTAGCATATAATCGCCTAACGGCGTAACCGCGTAACCGCGTAACCGCGTAACCGCGTAACGTCGAAACCGCCTTACCGCTTAAAACGCTAAGATGAACATCTTCCAGCACGACATCCAACATGTGGGCCACGGAAACGTGGTGGCGATCCTGGGTGCACAGTGGGGAGACGAAGGGAAGGGGAAGATCATTGACATCCTGTCCAAGCACTCAGACATCACATGCAGGTTTAACGGAGGGGCGAACGCAGGGCACACAATTTCTGTGAATGATAAAAAGTACGCTCTGCATTTGTTGCCCTGTGGAATTTTATACGAAAACAATATTTGTGTGTTAGGGAACGGAATGGTGATCCATGTAAAGTCTTTAATAAAAGAAATAAATTCAATTGGAGGAAATATAATGAATAGATTATACTTGTCGGACAAGGCACACATTCTATTTGATATTCATCAGACCATCGACTCGATACAAGAAAATAAAAAACTCAAAGAAGGCAAACAGATTGGAACCACCAAGAGAGGAATTGGCCCATGTTATTCGACTAAGGTTTCTAGGGTAGGTATACGCCTTGGCTCATTAAAAAATTTTGAACATTTTAAAAATTTGTATTTAAAACTGATTGATAATTTAATGGACCTATACGATATAAAGGACTACAACAAGGAGGAAGAATTGAAGTCTTTTTACGAGTACCATTTGTTATTAAACGATAGGATCATAGATGTAATTTCTTTCATGAATAATCAGTTGAATGAAAAGAAGAATGTTTTAATTGAGGGAGCTAATGCAGCCATGCTAGACATAGACTTTGGTACTTACCCCTACGTAACGAGCAGCTGCACAACTGTTGGAGGTATTTTTTCAGGCCTCGGGATAAATCATAAGAAGTTAAATTTGACTGTAGGGGTTGTTAAGAGTTACTTGACCAGGGTTGGGTGTGGACCCTTTATGACAGAGCTCAACAACGAAATTGGTGACTATTTACGGGAAAAGGGTCACGAGTATGGTACCACAACTAACAGGCCCAGAAGATGTGGATGGCTGGACATCCCAATGTTACTCTACGTTAAATGCATCAACTCCATTGACATTATAAATTTGACTAAGCTGGACGTTCTGTCTGGGTTGAAGAACATTTCCCTCTGCGTCGGTTATCGCAGCAAAGCCACAGGTGCGTTTCTATGGCGGTGTGCGGTGTGCAGCGTGCTGCTGTGTATGAGTCGCCCGTATCGTATGAGAGTTTACTTTGTAGAGTTATAAGCGCAGGGCTTTCATTTTGGTATAACTTCTTTTTTTTGTTGTTTTTTTTTCACCCGTTTGAACAGGCGAGCTACTGCAAAAGGGGTGCTACCCCGTGGATGAGGACGCGCCGGAGAACTACGAACCTGTGTATGAACAATTCGAAGGGTGGGAGGAAGACATATCCAAGTGCGAAACGTTTGAACAATTACCCAAAAATGCTCAAAAATACGTCTTGGCGATAGAAAAGTATGTGGGCTCGCCCATCGTGTGGATCGGAGTCGGAGCCAACCGCAATAACACCATTACCAAGAAGTGAGTGGGTGCGCAGTCTCTGTGGCGGTGCAAAGAGGTGGCCAGTGGCAGCTGCAACTGTGGTAAGGCCAGTAGACAAAATAGGACCATGGCACGAATCATTCGAATGGGAATTTCCATACCTACAATAGCTTCAAAACAGGACATACACAATTCTTTTTCAACGCGGTTAAAAGTTGCGCAGAATTTTTTTTTTTATTCTTCCTCTCGCGCATCGTACCCTGGGTACTCGCTCGAACGGTAAACCTAAGTATGTCCGCGATGGGTTATTCAGGACAAAACTTCTTAAAAGCGGCACCTCTTGTTTTCACTATGTGAGAAGCCACATTTCATATTCGTCCTTGGCCCTGGAACGGGGGGCTGTTCCACTCATAAAAGACTACACCGTGTTATTGTGCGTTTTTGCTCCCCCTCTGTTGTAGCACAAATGTACTGTTTCATTATGGGCATGTTTCATTATTGGCATGTTTCATTATTGGCATACTTCATTTTTTATGTGGGTTTAATTAAAAAAAAAAAATAAGTAATAAATAAATAAAAAGTTAACTTTAAAAAAAAAAAAAAGAAAAGGAGTGTCAAATGGTGAAAAAGGTGACATTTCAGTCATCCTACAAAAGAAAAGCATTTTGCACACACACACACATGGTGATGAGGGGGGGGCAGGCGTTAATGTACGGATGAAGCGTACTGTTCTCGCACTAACACCCCCACCGCGTATGGCAAAAGTCAAATTATTTTCTCCAAAATTTCATTTATGCCTTCCTTGACAAATCCCGCAAGTTCATTTTTCAATTGCAGGAAATCGAACGCCATGTCGCTGCTTAAGTAGGAGAAATCAAAAGGCACAATCTGGTCTTTCATCATTTGGTCAGCATTATTTTTACATTCAAATAAATATTCACAAAAGGAAGGAAAGGAATAAACACCATCTTTGCTAAAAAGCTTCTCGATAATTTTATTGGAGTCACATCGTTTTATCTCGTTTTCATCTTTTAAAAATAATTTTTTTTCCATCAAGCTGTACAAGGTGTATTTTTGTATGTACCCATAACATACGTACTGCTTCACCAGGAATAGGTTTTTCATATTTTCCTCCGTGTTGATAAGGAGCACGCCGTGGTACTTGTCCGTCAGTTTGAGTTCCTGAATAGTCGACAAGGGGGGTGGAAAAAAAAAAAAAGATCGATCGTAAGATGTTACGAAGTTTCCCCAATGCATTGCTAACTGGTGCGCACACATGGATCGGCTGTGTATCGATTGGAACTGCCGAGTGGAAGTCTACTCGGGGGAATAACACTTTTTTTATTACTCAAGAGTGAGCCAAGTGAGCATTTGCAAAATTATTTTTTTTTTTTTTTTACAAAAATGTGGTCATACATTATACACTCGCACATGTATGGGGGGGGGGTTGGCTATACCTGAAGGATCGTATTGGGGGAGGAGGACACGCACTCGACATTATTTCGGATGGCAAAGAGGCATCGTCTTTGCTCATTGAATGTCTGACCGGTTAACTCTTTCTCCAGGGTTAGATATTCATTTGTCTGGTTGTCCTGTTTTTTTTTGAATTCCTGTTTCTTGTAAAAGGTGCGCAGTTTTTTCTTCCATGGGGTCTGCAAGGAGGAGCGAAAAAGGCACGGGGTTAGACGGGGGTGGATCATCTTTTATACAGACGTGGAAAGAAGGGGTTCAGGTGTGCATTCTGCTACCTCTTATATGTACATACAAATAAAACACCGCGCAAAGACGTGTCGCTTTGCCAATTTTACAGGACGCGCATGTGACACGCGGTTCATCATTTTTTCACAAAGTGGTAATGTAACACGAGGGCACACAAAAAAAAAAAATAAAATAACAACTCTCGCTTTTGTTTTTTTACCTTCACTTTCCTTTCATTCTCTTCCTTCGGAAGGAACACTTTCCTTTCGTCTTTAAATTTAATCTTTTTTATTCTTCTAAACTTGACAAATTTCTGCTTCTTTCCAGTCGCGTCATTATTGTTCCTTTTTAGCTGTTTATTTTTAATCTTCTTATTTTTCATTTTTTTCTTAAAAATTCGAAAGGACCATTAAAAGGCGAAAGTTTATCTTTTTTTTCTTTTTTGGTACATTCACAATGGAGGACAACAGGAAGGAGAAATGAATAAACAAAAACAACACAAAGGATTAAACACAACGGAGAGTTTATGTTTGTTCGTCCAATAATTCTTAAAAAGAGTTATACGATCATGGGTATGGTATGGTTCACCAAGTTGGAACAACAATTGGGGACCCCCCACAAAAGTCAAAAAAAAAAAAAGTAGCATGTATGCAGGTACGTCAGTATATATATAAAAAAAAAAAAAACGTTGGGCATATGTTCTTACCCAATCCACATTTCTACATAAAAGATGTACATGCGTAAGTTTTTCGCCCATTTTGTTTATAAGTATCAACGTTGCCTGTGATCGGACCAAGTACCTTTTTCGGTTGTTAAAAATTTCCAAGAGTAGAAGCATTTTTTTCTTCCCAACCTGATGGCGCGACTAAACGGGGTGGGCACATCAAATCAAACCTACATACGCAAAAAAAAAAAAAAAAAAAAAAAAAAA
Organism: Plasmodium fragile; assembly: GCF_000956335.1. Taxonomy (NCBI): domain Eukaryota; phylum Apicomplexa; class Aconoidasida; order Haemosporida; family Plasmodiidae; genus Plasmodium; species Plasmodium fragile. The sequence goes on along the minus strand of NW_012192650.1, from coordinate 60,196 downwards.
AAAAAAAAAAAAAA
>NW_012192650.1:48372-57544 GCF_000956335.1 Plasmodium fragile | reverse complement strand
AAAAAAAAAAAAAAAAAAAAAAAAAAAAAAAAAAAAAAAAAAAAAACAGCAACACGGCGACAACGGCACTAGTTTTTTATAGCCACTCTGCAATTTCCCTTCCATGCGGACTGCGCGTACGTTGGGGAAAAAGAAAAAAAAAAAAACTTTTAAAAAAATTTGTAAACGCAAAATGAGCAGTAAAAAATTAAACTATTTGAAAAAGAAAAAAAATTATGGGGAAGCCATCCTCGCAGGGAAGCTGTGACAATATCCCCTAGTTCAATATTTTCCGCGGTAGTGGTGCGGTCGCAGGTAGACGTTTTATTTTTGCATATCCCGTCTGGCCCCCATTTGTACATTTCGTTTGTCCCCCTCTTTTTATTTCATCCTGGTGGGTATAGAACGAAACGATATGGGGAGGCCAATGTCTGGTGCTGTTAGCAGCTAAACCGTTGTGACACCTCATTCTGCATCGTAGAGCTTGGCAAATTTAAGGCTGCAGAACTTAACAATTTTTTTCGGTGTGGACTTATGTATTTTGTAACCTAAGTCGAAAAAGGAATTTTTTTTCATACAACTTGTGTTGCTACGCAACGGAGCGATTTTCTTTTTTATTTCGGATTTGACTTGACCGTCATCATGCATCTTCATTACATCTTCCTCTTCCGTTGTGTCTGTGGTTGTCTTTTTTATTTCCCGTGGACGTACATCATCCTTGTTTTTTTGGCGTAACTTTTCCTTCGCCCGTATGTACAGTTCGTCCATCGCCTTTGCGCGTAAAGCCTTCATGGTGTTTGAGCGCTGATGCGGCATCTGTTGTGATCGGTATGCGTCCGTCTCCTTTGCGAATAAAACCATTTTCTCCTTCCGGCGCATGTCCTCCTTAGCCTTTTGTCTCCTCTGCCTGACTTCTTCCCCCGGATCAGACTTCTTCGTCTCCCCCAGTTCGCGCACATTCTCACCTGTCGCTTCAACATTTTGTCCTTTCTTCGTTGTCGGCCCTTTCTCGTGCATGTTGTCCTGTACAAGAGGTGACATGGGCAATTCGTTTGGTACCATCTTCTCCCGTTGCTTCTTCCCCATTTTCAACCCGATCGGTGTGTGCACGTGGTTGATGTTGATTACATTCTTAGGGTTATGTCCGCGTCGAATCGTCTTCAACCGCAAGGCAGTGTTTTTCCTTTGGTAATTTTCCTTCTGAAATAAGGACAAAATATATTTTTCAAATAAATTTGTCTGTTCCCGGCAAGGATCCCTCTGGTTCTGCCTATGTATTTGCATCATTTTGTATATGGATATTTTGCTCAGAATAAATGTTTGTGTATTTTTCATGAATTTGTATAAAGCATAGGAAATGATCTGCAGGCTGTAAATAACTTTTAATCCTTTTCTTTTGCCAATAAGTTCTGTCTTTCCATTTATTTTTCCATTCCTCTCCACATTATTTATATTTATATAATTATATGCTAACTTTTTTTTTCTGCTCAAATAGCTACTTGCCCATATTTGCATTATCAAATTTTCTATATAATCTCCATGTCGATATGGGAGGAAAAATTCACAAAACCAGTTTATTTCATCTGAAAAAAATTTTAAATAATTTTTGTACTTTATATTTTTCCAATAAAATTTTATATACGGTTTTTCATGCATCGAGATTTCATTTTCTTTTCCGTCGTATACGTCATGTATGACGAAGTGCAAGATGAGCAGTTCGTTCGAGGGGCTTTCCATATGGTGGGGTAGAAATATATATATATGTGGTAGTAAGGGGAAATCGCAACATGGGCAAAATTTGGGGAACGCGTTTACACAACACGTGTGTCACGCGGGTTCGCAGAAGAGCAGATTGGTTCGTGAACGGGCATTTACATTTCAAGCAGAAGCCCCGTTCAGGTGTTTCTGACAACGTGGAGGAAGTTGTCCCAACTGTGCAGAGAGAGGTAAACTTCGTACACGTGAGAAAGGTATTTTACGCGTGCGAAAAGTATTTCACGCGTGGGTGTAAAACTAAGAAGAAAAAGAAAAAGTTGTGTCTAAGTTGAAAAAAAAAGACATGTCCTGTTGTTTCGGAAAAGTTTACAGATTCGTTCGAATTGTTCAATCGTTCATTATGTTATACATTTGTTCATTCCCTCACTCGTGCACTCATTTGTTTGCTTATTTTTTTTTCTCCACATGGCGAAGTCAACAAAGCTGTGCCGTTGCCGCTTGGACCAGTTCTCTCCTTTTTTGCAAACTAATTAGCCGTGTCCATTTTCGTAGCCGCACACGTTTTGCCACTTGAGCTGGGGTTTCACAGACGGCCCTTTTTCGCTTAACCCATGAGCAGATTGACTTTAAGACAGGTTGGTAAACTACCTCCACCAGGCGATACTTTGATGGTCTGATCAGATGGACCCAAGTGACGAGGGAGAAAAATGCACCAACGGGGTCAACTGAGGGGAAAAAAAAAAAAAAAGGCTCAGCGGTGCTGTTGGACATGCCCCCCAAAAAATAAACCTACTTCACATTTGGGCCAGTCGAGTGAAAAAAAAAAAAAAAAAAAAAAAAAGACAAAATGGAACAAAACAAACTTAGCTTGATAAACACATGCATGCCGAACAAAACACGTGTTAATTATGAATTTTCTTTTTTTTTCTGCCCATCTGGGCGCTTCCCACGGTATACGCTCAACGCAGAAAAAAAAAAGACCCACCACGGGGGGGACAAGCTATTATGCACAAAATGGAGACCGACCAATTGTGGAACTGCCAAATGTGCCTCCCCAGTGATGGTGGAAAAAAATTGCTATTTTTAATTCTCAATATGTTGGAAGTTGCTAAGTTGAAATGAAGGATGGTGAGCATGAACAGGGGAAAAAAAAAGCCAAGTGAGCCAAAAAATGGGTAAAAAAAAAAAAAAAAAAAAAAAAGTACAATTACAATAAATAGTTGGGCAAAAAAAAATTAACCTATCGAAGGCTGTCCACTTGGGTTCCCCATGCCTATATACACATATATCTGCACATCATGCATTCGCCGTCACTTCAGAAGAGGGAGAAGAAATCGTGTTTGTTCTTCTTGTTCTTCTTTGTCTTCTTATTTTTGTGCACGAGTTTGTTCACATTTTGCCCCAAGTTGCCATTTTTATTTTTGAGGATGTGATCAAAGTCGAAAACTCGATCCAAATCGAATTTTTGCGAAGCCATGAAAACAATTTTTTGGTCGTGATAGCTCCTGATGTAGCTGCTCACGTTTTGCAGTAGGTGGTTGTATGTGAGTGTGTTGGCCCCACGTGCCGCCTCGCTTGTCCCCAAAACGTGTATCATGGCCGTGACGAGTGCGCCCCCAGGGGCATGTCTGCCTGTATCAATTTCGCGCGAAAACTCCATATCCTTACACCCACTGAATTGGCTAACATCACAGACCACGTGGAAGGGGTTTTTCACCTCCTTCCATTTGTTCGACTGTAGTTTATACTTATAAGCCAGATCAATACAACTACCCGCATTGCAGCAGTCCATCACCGCAATTAATTTAACTCCATCGTTCAGAGGTTGAACCAAGAACCTATGCAACTCATCATCAACAATTTGTCCCTCCGTTTTATGGTCACAAGGAAGGATGGTCTCATTATACCCATCGTCTTCCAAGTATGTGTAATCCTTTTGTTGCGACCCATGTCCAGAGTACAGAAAAAAAAAAACATCTCCTGGCTGGTTATCCTTCGTGAGCCAAGTTAGGGCAGACAGAATATTTTTTCTGGTAGGCCTATAATTAGGGTTGCTTTCGTTGTCAATTAATCTAACCATGCTTGTTGGTGAGTCGTGAAAATTATATTTTGAAATTAGAAGGTTCATCATTCGAACTGTATCGTTTGTACAACCACTTAATTCTTCCCTAGAACCGTAATAATTTATTCCTATCAGTAATGCTTTTTTTTTATTTCCAGATGAGCGGTGTAGAATTTTGTCTGAGTAGGGCGATGCTACACCGACGTTGTACATACCACTTTGGTAGGTAGCGTGATTTGTGTGGTTTCCCCCTGCGTAAAAATTTTGCCCCATGTGGGGGGTACACAAGCCATATTTGTCGCCAGGGTTACTAACGCTTGTGTTGATATTCATACCCACACCCGCATGGTGTGTAGAGTGATTGGCTAGAACGGCCCCATTATTCAACTGGCTGGGTACAGAAAAGGGGATATTACCACCTGCAGAGGTTAATTCCTTTTGGTGAACTACTGGGTTGTAGTGGTAGTGATTATTTGTCATAGCGGTTGCGGGGGTCATGGGTACATACGGGTTTGCCGCATACACATACGATTCTGCTCCAGGGGGAGAATGCATGTTGTCCTTTCGATGGTCATCCCTTTGAAGGTACGGATTGGTGGAAGAAGGTGCAGCCTGTCCTGCCCATTGTGTCCCTTGTGGTGGAATCGTTTGGGGACGTGAATTAATTCTGCTGGCGTATTCACTTCGGAACATTTGAAGAACTCCCGATTCAGTTCGGTGCATCGAAATCGCATCTCTTATCTCTTTTTCCGTCTTATGAGGATATATTTCTTTAAAGTTAAAAAAAGTTACATCCATTTGGTCTCGCACTATATTTAGGGATAACTCCAACGTGCAACTTTTTAATATGTCAATTAGCTTCACCTTTTGCTTCACTGTTTGTTCCTTTTTTATAAAATCTAACGTAAAAAAAGTATAAGCAACTTTTGTGTTAAATAATGAGCTTAGCCAAACTTCAATCGACAAGACTTGGGTTTTGTCATCTGCTACATGCTCTACTGGTATGAGGAAAACTTCGTTGAAAAAATAGTACCCATCTTCCTGCACTGCTGTTTTGTACTTTTTATTCTTCCAATATACTTTTATGTAATATTTTCCTGTGTCGTCTTCCTTCAGCCCTGTCAGTTCGAACACCTTCAGGTAGATCTTCTCCATCACAAGGATTGGGCGGCTAATGTGAGCAGGGGCGTCAGATAGACTCGCAAAAAAAAAAAAAAGCAAGTTGCCCTTCAAATGCAAAATTCCGCACTGATAGCAACCCCCCAGACAGGTGCTTACTTACACATGAGCATGCAAACACATATGCTGCCAAATCGCCGCGTCTTGCACTTTGTTCTGTTAACCAATTTTTATGTCCCTCTTTAGCGAAAAAATTGCGCACGCTGGCAGGATAAAACACACTGCGTTGTATTTACTTGGTGAGTTGTAAAAAAAAAAAAAACAAAAAGGGCCTAAATAATAATATGGAAGGTTGTAGAAAAAGGAAAAAATTCCAACACTGATCAAAAAAAGAAAAAGCGGAAAATTGGATAAAAAAAAAAATGTGGAAAAAGGGCAACACAACAGAGCAAAACGAAGCCAATACGAAAAAAAAAAAAAAAAAAAAAAAAAAATATATGCCCCCTGACAAGGCAAAAAAAAAAACATGTGCATGGTGAGCATACGTAGCTGTCCTTCCCGCGAACAAAACAACAAATTGACAATTGAACAAGTAGAAATAGGACGTAAAGCAGTTTCACGGAAAAAGGAAAAACGTGTAACTACCCCGGGAAAAAAAAAACAAAACAGATGGTATATACCGCAAAAAAACAGACACACAGGTTAAAAGTGTACTTTGCGGCACGCGTCAAGCAAATTAGGCCTGCTCCCCCTGAGGTTGAAAAAAAAAAGAGCAAACTCGTAAAAAGGCAAACGAGCGAAACGGTGCCTTTTCCATCTTGCCTCATCCATGTCACCACGTATTTTTTAAAACACCAGACTTGCAATTGTGCCCTCCCCGAATGGACCATTATTCGCACTCTTTACACGTTCATCGGGTGGTAAAAAAAAAAAAAAACGGGAAACAAATTAACGCGGACAGCGCACGCTGTGGGCAACGTAGAGGGGAATTCTACACGTATAAAAAAAAAAAAATACTTTTTATTCGTCCTTTTTTTTTTGGCGCTTTTTTTTGCTCGTACAAAAATATGCTTGTAGCTTTGGGGAGTTTCCAATAGAAGGAATTGGCAAATCATATTCACCTCTAGCGCGGGTGGATGGAAGTCATTCCTTTTTGAAACTCCATCTTAAAGCATAAAATGACCTTTGCAATGGTATGCCAGGAAAAGAGGGGAAAAAATACATATTATTATTAGATAAGTGAATATGCCCCCCCCCAAGTCGGGCGCATTTTTCCATTTTATGACCCCCTCTATGAATGAAGCCACGCGTTTGTAAGTTTTTGCCTTCGAAAGGGCATTTTTCCCCTTTTGGAAAAGCGTTAAGGTTAAGCGGCGTTTGCAGGGATTCTCCCGTTCACAGTTTCACCTTTTTTTTTTTGTTTTCTTTTGTGTTTGTTCCGCTCGGGCCGCTGGAATGACTCCCCTCTGTGTGACTTGCGCCGAATGGTAGCACGTGTACCCCGACAAAGAGAAGAATGACAAGATGAGTACCAACATTAAGGACCTCATCAAGCAGGAGAAGGAAAGGAGGAAGTTACTCCGAGAGGAAAGGAAAAAAACGGAACAGGTGAAGCAAGCAGAAGGGGGGGAAGAGTACCCGACTGGGAAAGACACACCGGGGAACTATTACACAAAGAGTGCACAACAGGATAGGCTCTTTTTAAAAATTCAAAATAACTCCGAACGTGGTAGCGTTTCGCAAAAATATAACCATGTAGGAGAACAACTGTGTGAGGTTGGTCAGGGCAGAAGACCATCCGGCCCCATGGGCAGCAGTGAACAAATGAGTATGCAAAAAACAAGTGACAAAAAAATGCAAAAAAGGGTTCTGTTCGCCGAACCGACTGCGCCAATAAACAGGCTAAATAAAAATAACAATTTTAAGGATGCGTTTTTGGACTATAGCAATGAAGAGCAAAGTGAGCATTCAGAAGGAGCTTCCAAGGAGGAGGAGGAGGACAAGGATGTTGAGGCCAACTTGCCTGCAAATTTTTTTGACTCCATAAAGACTTTCATTTATGGAAAAAGTGAAAAAAGTGACAAGAGAGGTACCACCCCTTTGGAAGGAAGCCCTGGTGGGAAGAGAAAAGCAGATCAACGTGATCACCTTTCTGAAGAAGACGGACTTAATAGAGTACATGTCACATATGGCTTAAGTGAAGACAAGGACATATCAAGTGGCAGGTCTGCATCATCGCAGGAGATCGGTGATGGAATGCATGCCTTGGGACAGCGAAGCGGAAACAAATTTCATTTAAAAAACGAACCAAACGTTGAAGTGATCGAAACGTACGAAATTATAGAGGACACTCTTGGAAGTGCAGAATTGGTGGAAAATGAAAATTTTCACAAGCAAATAAAAAAAAAAAGGAAATTGCTAAGTGAGGGAGAATACCATTCGGATGTAGAACAAGACCATGAGGGGGGTACTTTCGAAAGGGGGGAACGAACGCAAATAGGAGACGTGTCTAGGGGTAAAGGCGATCAAAGCGATGGAGAGGAAGAACAAGAAGGAAACGAAATTCTGAATCTGTTCAGTACTAATATGGAAGATTTGACAAACTACAAACTTCTCGACACAGCTTATTACGAGGAGTTGGACTACTTACACAAAATTCTTGTGGAGAAGAAAAAATACATTTTAGGTGACACGTATGATGAGGAGAAAGAAGAGAATGAAGAACGAGAGGTAGAGCTACTTGAAGAATTGAATCAATTTCGAAAAAAAAAAAAAAAAATGGAAAAGGGAGGAAGAGGTGATGAAGACAGAAACGATAATGATAACCATTTTAACATTGACGAAATTTACGACATGCTAAAATTAAAAAGAGGGATGAAGGAAAGTGATGGTCCAATTGCACACACAAGTGGAAATACACCAACTAGCAAGTGTGCTGATGAGAACAGGGACGAGGGGAAAAAGACAAATGAATATGAAAATTTACCCAAGGGATTTTTCGATGATAAAGAAAAAGATATAATGGTGAGAGAAAATATTTCCCTGGCTAAGATAAACCAAAAGATTGGAGAAATTAAAAAACAGAAAAAGAATATTTTGGTCGAGTTTAAAATGATGCAAAATGTGTACGAGGAAAAGAAAAACAGCTATATCGATTATTTGTATGATGATAAGTTCGATGACAAGGAACACATTTTGGATGAAATTGTGAAGAAGTCGACCAACCGGGGGGTGGTAGAAATGGACACCCACGAGGGTAAACAAAAGCAAAAAAAAAATAATAAAAAAAAAAAAGAAAAAAGGAATGCAAATAATTTACAACTTGATGACGAACATGGGGACATTTTCCACTGGAGGAAGAAAAGCCTTTTTTAAAAAGACCTCATGTGTGGGAGAGAGACGACAAATGGTTCTCACCAGGTGTTACGACACGCGCCGCGTTATCAGGTCTATCCTCCTTACCAATGTGGACGCGCGTTCTCTCGATGCGTAATGTTTGTTGATATGTTTTTTTTTTTTTTTTTTTCTTTTTTCTCTTTTCATTTTCCGCGTTACCGTTAAGTACAACCAAACAGAAAGGCGGTACGAGAAATGGTTATGTGTCTTCTCTTTAATTGGGGTGCGCACGTCGTTCATGTGTATCCCTCCGCAGAACATGCAAGTGTGGAAGTCTCCCCTGCCGGGCATTCATCCCGAAGGAACCGAATGTGTGCATAATCTCAAGGAGTTTTTTTTTTTTTTTTTGTCGATTTTTTTCCACGTTAAGAGTATAGCGCCCATAACGCTTCCTTTACCCGGCCTTTTCAAGTGGGGAAGAAGAATGGGCAAGCAGACAAGTGGGTATATGTGCGTACGTGCATGCCCTTGGGCATACATTTGCGCACTCGTTTGTGCATTCATTTGTGCACTCCTTTGCGTATGTATTTTTTTTTTTTGTCTTTGTCAAGCCCCAATTTTTTCAACTATGAACATTTTAATTCGCAAGTTCGGTTAATCGATTTTGCCAGGTGTCACTTAGTTCGTGGCCAGGCCCTTTGCACAAGTTAATCGTGTTCTCCTTAGGCAAAAAAGGGGGAGCTGCGAAAGGCTTTATGGTGATTGCTTAAGTGATCGGCGCAAGTGTGTATAAGTTGTGGTGTAGCTCCTTTCATTTAGCCTTCTCCTTTATGAATCTTTTTTTTGTTTTTTTTTTTTTTTTTCCCGCGTGGCTACCTAAAATTGAAAAAAAAAAAAAAATCCTGCTCACTTCACCTGCCTGTTTAATGCGCAAAAAAAAAAAAAAAAAAAAAAAAAAAA
>NW_012192650.1:22950-48272 GCF_000956335.1 Plasmodium fragile | reverse complement strand
TTTTTTTTTTTTTTTTTCCCGCGTGGCTACCTAAAATTGAAAAAAAAAAAAAAATCCTGCTCACTTCACCTGCCTGTTTAATGCGCAAAAAAAAAAAAAAAAAAAAAAAAAGTGTAATGGCCCAGTATTCGCTTAAAGCGCACTGGCATGTTCACATGGCATAGTGTCGAAGAAGGAACTTAAGTTGAACAAACGCATGTGCACATGTGTACGTATACGTGTATATAATTGCACTTCGTCGCAAATTGGATCCTCGATGTGCGCATGGAAAAATACGCACCCGGGGGAGAGTGAAACTGGCAAGTATGCATCCTCTTTGAGGAGGGAAAAAAAAAAAAAAAAAAACAATAATACACATATGTACATATACATATGCATATTCCGAAGGATGTCAAAACTGCCAAGAGCAAAACCCAATTGTGAGAAAATAAAAATTGTTACGTGCACAAATTGGCTCTAAAGGAGTAAGCGTGGAGCAAAAAGGGTTCACACTTATGTTAAATAAAATAGGCCAAACAAAAATTGCATTTCCGCAGGGCAACCAAAGTGTAATTCACACGATACGGTGAAGATTAAATAAAATTACACCCGAGGGGAGGAAGTCATTGTGATAACTGACCGCATATCGTACGTGCGCAAGTGTGTATGCGTGGCAGTGTTGCTGGCCCTTTTGGTACGGGAACTTGCATGAGCGCACTCAGGACAAACACACGTGAGGGTGAAACCAAGCCGAAAACATTTTTACACACAAGTTAACCCCCTACTCACCGAAGGAACAGAAGCGCCATGTCAGGCATGTTCAACGAAAGCGAACTGTCCGGGCTGGATGCCCATAGCGTGTTCGGGAACAGCGAAATGTCGAGCTACCAAAAGAAGAAAAGGAAATTTGGGGAAAATTCAAACTTAGGCGAAAATGACGTAATGCATGATGGAGAAGAAGCCGATCACGATGATGAAGGGGAGGACGAAGAGGAGGAGGAAGAGGAAGAGGAGGAAGATGATGAACCATCTTATGTTCAAGATGAGAATATGGCAAAGGTATTTGAAAAATTTTTAAAAACATTTTCTGAAAAAAAAAATTATGAAGAAAATGAAGATAATGAAGATGGAGATAATGACAGTGTGTGGAAAGACAATTTAAATTTGAATTTCCCTAGTTCGTTGGAAATTGCCCAGGATGCGCATTACGTATTGTTGCTGTTTTCAATTTTGCAAAACTCCTATTCCAGAAATAAAGTCCTGGTCGTGGATATGAAACATGTGTTGATGTGGGAACCAACAGATAAAAACCGATTCGACATAGGTAGTCAATTGTACATATATATAAAAAGACACTTCCTCAGAATACTAGACATTTTTGAACAGAAGGTACAAGCCTTAGCAGAAAGTATTAACCCCATAAAGACAAAAGAAGTGGGAAAAATATGCCTTCGTTTTTATAATAAAAAAAATCCTATCCATTCGTTGAGAAGCCTAAGATGTGAAATGCTTGGTGAAATGATTAGTGTGCGAGGACAAGTAACCCGGACATCCGATGTACGACCCGAGTTAACATTAGCTGCGTTCAAATGTAATGAATGTGGAAATATTATTAATGGAGTTAAACAGCAATTTAGGTATACACAACCGAGTAAATGTCCCTCATCCAGCTGCAGCAATATGTATGATTGGTCTCTTGTCCTGGAACAGTCTTACTTTGTCGATTGGCAAAAAATTCGATTACAAGAAATTGCACAAGAAAGCCCACCAGGATCTATGCCTCGCAATATGGATGTGATTCTTCGTAATGACATTGTCGACTCGGTACATGCAGGAGATAGAATTATCGTAACAGGATGTTTAATTGTTGTTCCAGATATCCCAACATTGATGAAGCCAGGAGATATTCCTCGTAGTGTAGCTAGACAAATTTTAAAAAAAAATGAAAATTCATTAGTTTCACAGGGGTTAACAGGGATAAAGGGGGTAGGAGTACAGGACTTAAATCATAAGCTATGTATATATGCATGTCAAATTGAAAAGCTAAATAATTCCAAGAAGGAAAATTCCTTCGATGAACAAACACAAGTAGATATTAATTGTGAAGAAATTTTAAATTGTGATGATTTGAAATGGCTCAGAGATATTGCCATGCATCCTAACACCATAGACATATTGGCCGAATGTATAGCTCCAAAAATATGGGGAAACATCGAAATAAAAAAAGGGGCATTGTTGATGATGACAGGAGGGGTACAGAAAATTACTTCCAATTGTAAATTGAGAGGAGATATAAATATGTGTATTGTTGGGGACCCAGGAACAGCCAAAAGTGAAATATTAAAATATGTGGAAAGTTTTGCCCCAAGAGCTATTTTCACCTCTGGAAAAGGATCCACTGCTGCAGGGTTAACAGCAGCAGTACATAGGGATCCTGATCAGGGCGACACGGTGCTAGAAGCAGGTGCATTAATGTATGCAGATCAGGGAATCTGTTGCATCGACGAATTTGATAAGATGGACGAAAAGGACAGAGTAGCCATTCATGAAGCTATGGAACAGCAAACCATTTCCATCACTAAGGCAGGTATTCAAGCAACCCTAAATGCCAGAGCATCAGTGTTAGCAGCATGTAACCCTAAGTATGGAAGATATGACACGTTGAAAACGTTTGCACAGAACGTAAATATCCCCGCCCCGTTGCTCTCCAGATTTGATCTCTTCTACACAATGCTAGACAGCATCGATATAGAAAAAGACACGAGCATTGCCAACCACTTGGTTTCTATGCACTGTGGAGAGGAAGCGGAAAAACATATAAAAGCCAACGCAGGAAAATTGGACCCTGTGAAAATGGAAGTGTATTTGGAACTAAGCAAAAGGGTCAAGCCATTACTAACAGATGAAGCCAAGTACAAACTGATACACTACTATGTCTCCTTCCGTAACATTGAGTATTCACCAGGTGCCCAGAGGTCCATGAGGATGACTGTGCGTCAGTTAGAGTCACTCATCCGATTGAGTGAAGCTGTAGCGAAATTAAAGTTCTCCCATTTTGTGGACATAAAACATGTAGAAATTGCTTGCTCCATATTTAAAGCTTCCATGAAAAAAATATCCAATGAAAAGGAAATAAATCTCGATGAAGAATTCGATAAAGTTAGTAACTCTCTTTTGAATAGCAAGACGAGCAAAATTATGCAACCCGAAGGTAGCGAAAATAAAACTGTGGAGGGTAAGAAATGTATGACCATTAAAGCTAGCGAATATCAATACATTTCTGCTATCATTTTTGAAATTATTAAAGAATATGAATTTAACAATAACAGTGAAAGCATTACGCAGGATCAGCTCATTGAAACTTACCTGCAAGTGTATGCCAAGGCTGAATCGAATGAACAGGTAGATGAGTGGGTTTACAAATTGAAAAAAATTATCCAGCGATTGATTAACCAAGATATGAAGTTGCTATCGGAGACCAATGAAGAGGACGCGGAAAATGTCATTTTGCGAATCCACCCCAACTATGCCGGCCCCATCCTCGAGGGAACCGTGTCCAACAAAAACACTTATGGATACAATACGTTCAAGAATTACCAGACGGATGAGAATATTCCCGAGGATGATGTGGACTTCCAGGAGGACATTGACAATTTTTGAGCCGCCCACCGCAGGCTCCGCACGGCAATACGCATATACATATATATGTGTGCGTGTTAGCAAGACATTTATTTTTTTTTTTTTTATATCCATACACGAAAGGGAAAAAAAACTAGCGGGGTCTCAGTTTCAGAGGCCTTCTTTGCAACCCCCCTGGGAGGAGAATTCCTGTGGGGAGCATACAACAAGCATGGAGTTGAATAAAGCGCGCTGATTTGCGAACGGAAAAAGGGTGAAGCTGCTCTATCTGCTGAGTAGATCACCTGGCCCTTTTAATTCTTGCATTTATGACCAAGTTGCTGTGTGGAAAAACAAAAAAAAGTACAAAAAAAAATGAGGATAAAAAGTACGAAAAAGTACAAAAACAAAAAAAATGGGCAAATAACCCAAAACGAATGCGACGTATCCAGGGCACCCTCCATAGGAACAACTTCAAGATGGCTCTATGAAGAACATCTCATATTCACCCCTCGCTTCCCATTCAATGAGTGAAGACAACACCCAGCTACACATTTTTAACTTTCCTCTTTAAAAAGGCCACCTTATTTTTTTCCCTCAAGTTGGCAATGCTGGTTAAGAAGTCAGTCCTTCGTTTGCTGTGGCGAATGGTTGAGACGACCTTTTCCATTTCTTTTTTCCCCAGCGGTTCACATTTTTGGTTAAGTGGTAACACATTCACTACCTCAAAGGTAAGGCTATTAGAAATTAATTTTTTAATATAGGCCTTTTTATCTAAGCTGGTTGTTAGCTGTCCCCACTCGAAGTAGGGTATGTTGATGACCGTGTAACCAAGGTCGCTTAACAACTTGTGCTTCAGTTTGGACAGCGCGGTGTAGGACTTGCTGTTTTTGTAAAAATGGTGTTCCCCATTAACCTCAATGATTAATTTAGTTCTTCTTTTGTGAGGGTTTCCATTTGGTGAATCACATTCTGGAACCTGACTCATCGTGGTAGACGACTCCTCTTGTGGGGATGCACGCTCACTACACTTGGTACCATGCTGGGTTACATCCCCCGACACAATGGACGCTTGACTATCCCTGCGAAGACGGTAATTTCTAGGCATGCGAAAAAAGGTTTCATCTTCTTCCACAAAGTCGACATCATATGGACCAAGGGGTACCTCCTCCGACATGCACAAATTGAAAGACAAAAGGAAGTTTTTAATTTCTTTTTGCAAATCTGATTTAATATGATACTCTGCATTTTTTTCTTTACTTTTTATGAAATTCATATATTCTATGCACTCCTCGTTCAGCTGATTATAAACATTTGGGACGTGTCTTGTTCGAAGTGCCAGCTCACATATCTTCAATTGGGTCACATATACATTATCTAAAATGATATCGAATTTTATTAAATTTTTTATTATTAAATTGTATGCATGTGTATTCTCGACGGAGAAGTAGCACATGGCTAGCAGCAATTTGGCTAGCTCCTTGTAGTCCATATTATTTATGTTTTCCTCGCTTATCATATTTGATACTTCACAAATGAGCGCTTCTTCATATATGTCCAACTTGAACAGGCTGTAGAGTATTTTTACCTTTCCGGGCAGGTCCACAATAAGGTTACTTTTTTGTGCATCTTCAGAAGTGCAGTTTGGGATGTCCCCGCAGTTTATACCCTGCCTGAATTTGTCACTTGGAATTTTCTCATTACTTGCCCCACTGGGAAGGGGATCCTCCGTTAGATTAGGGGAAGAGGACCTGTCTCGATCTTCATCATGTGCGTGATCACCCTGAGGAAGGCTGACACAACGTGGTACTAAACGAGAAAGAATCAACCGAATTAGGAACCTCTCCCTATATTTGTGCATTGCATACGAGTGCAAAAGTGTTGACAGATCTCTTGCATCGTATACTCCTTGGGTTATTTTTTCCCTAAAGGATGCATCAAATAGGTGGATTGTCTTGGAGGGGAATAATTTATTTTTTGCCAGCAAGAAGAACAAAACTACCAAATTGCCCACATTTGGCAGGTGTTTTTTATAAGTGTTCAGGATGCTTTTGTAGAGCATATGATGGTCCACTTGGAGGTAGAGGTGGCATTGCATGATGTAGAAAATTTTTCTGACGGGGGATGTGTCGCCACGCTCCTCACACTCGTCATGTGTGCCATGATCAACATCACGACGCGTTTCTACCCCCAATTCGTTTGGCTCGTCCAAAAAGTGACTCTGCAACCTGTTGGCCACCTCGTTTAGCAGCCCCATGTGCGCAAACCTCAAATCCCTAAGACTCCTGCTGATGCTGAGAAGCGTGTCGAGCAGATAGTGCCTTTCCTGTGACGCATTTAGTTGTGACAGCTCAGTGGGTAATTCATTTGGGGTAGCTCGATTGGGCGGCGAGCCCACCGTTTTACAACGGGCAGTATGGTGGACATTCGCAGAAGGGGCACTAACCAAATGTTCATGGGTAGAAGAATTTTCGGCCAACCCTACGAAGGAGGCAAAAGAAGAGAGGCCCCCTGCCACATCGTCACCCACATGAAGCTCAGACTTTTCACCTTTGACGCGTTTGGCACATGGATCAACAACAGTGTTGAGCGTATTTAAAACGTTGTTACTGCAATGTGAAGACGGTCTGGAGTTTTTCCCCTCCGAGTGGATACTCCTAATTTGCTCATGAATTTTTTTCTTCAATTTGTGTGTGTATGTATAATCCTTGTAGGTTAAGAAAAAACGGTCAAAATTGTATGCCAATTTATTGCATATATTTTTAATTAGCATCCAATTAAAGCTTTTTAATTTCATAAATTTAGGGTCATTTTTTAACAAATAAATTTTACTAAAAATGGACAGAAAATGAACCAAGTCTTCAATTTCATATTCCTCATTTTGTATAAAATAAGAACATTTATTTATGAATGCAAGAACAAGTGTATTGTCAATAAGTTGTAAATTGGTCAGTATGTTCATTGTGTGTATGAGCATTTTGCTTGTGTATAAATAATGTGCTTTCAATTTTATGCTGTTAAATATATTAAGACAAATTTCATTGTGGAGTGAATCTCCGTATGTTTGTTTAAAATGGGGAAAAAATTTTGTGAACAAAATTAAAATGAGCAATAAATCTTCAATACGTGTATCACTGTCTTTATTCACTTGCACACACTTGTTCATAATTTTTTGGAAATCTTCAGAATGTATTTTTTCAACACATAAATATTTCTTCAATTCCTCCATAGGGATGTTTTCCTCAGCGTGCTTTCCCCTTGAGGGGGTGCATGTTGTTGTGTAGGAAAACTTCCCTCTTCTTCTCACCGTTTTGAAGAAAGTGGACCAGTTGAGTATCCCCCCCGCGTTCCTTCCAAGCGGTGCGGAAAGGAGCAACTTCATCCCTTTTGTCCTCATGCCCATTTGTTCATGGTGGGTGTATCAACCTCGTACTGCAGTAGCAAAGTTGCTACCCCTTGCCCGAGATGCCATAAAAAAAAAAAAAAAAAAAAAAAAACATGCCCGTACATAAATGACGTAGACGCGTATGTTACTCCCTTCCACCTTTTGGCAAATTTCACTCAATTTTTCTTATCTCCTCAGTTCACATGAAATGGAAAAATATTGGCGGCTTATTTTATTCCCCGTAAGCTACATTTCCCTCAGTTGTGTGTGTGGGGGGGTGTCCCCTTTTTTGTAGTTGGTACATCTGGGTGGAGAAGAAGTAACCCCCATTTGTGCGTGTACCTATTTTATGGGGTGTGCTAATGTACCCCTGTAACAATATGGGCAAAAACGCAACGCATGAAGGGTGGTGGGTGTTAAGTTTTACCATAGGTGTAGCATGTCCCTTAGGTGTCAGTCGCTGGTGGGCAGAAGCCTTTCCAACAGGGGTATGCGGGGTGGCATAAGTAGGTACATGAGTTAGCCACATAAATGGACGAGCTCACTCCGAAGCGGCGTTCGCTACTGTCGGCGTGTTTGTGTGCGGAATGGGACATGGACCCAAGTGATAACCCCCCGTAACCCCTTAACAAAAGCGTCACTCTGCATTTCCACCACCATAGATCCACCGCTACACTGTGAGTAGAACAAAACAGGGTATTCACATTGATGGTGCATTCGCGCTTTAAAAAAAGTGACAAGTGTTGCACGAAGACTGGTGAGGACTCAACGTTCGAACGTCACTGCGTAAAAATGTAGGCAATCTGGAATGAAAAATTGTATTATTTAGAGTCGCTTTTTGGTAAAAAAAAAAAAAAAAAAAACTGCTTGTGATGCAGAAGCGGGGTATGTAACGGGGTTCCCCCTCCTTTTTGCTGTGCCCACAAATTGGTTTATTTTTTTTTTACATTTTTTGAGGCTTCAAAAACATCGCGCGTTATCGACGAGGGGATACCGGATTTTTTTTTTCTGTTTAGAGCAGTATGCCCATTTATGCATAAGCACATACAGTTGCGTAACATATATGACTTGCCAAGCCGTCGTAGTGCCAAATTCTGAGTTTGCGCAATTCCTGTCCCTGGTGGAATATATCATATAATTCTCATATGCCTGTAAACTTATGTAAAAAAAAATATTTTAATCATTTCAATCTTTTATATGTATCTATCTGGCGCCTTTTTTTTTTTTTTTTTTTTTTAGTGACCCCCTTTTTTTTTTTTTGTGATCAGTCATATTCAAATTAGTTAAAGCATATAATAAAATTACGAAAGAAAAAGGAGTAGTTTTCTCTTTTCTTCTTTCATTTTCTTTTTTCCAACACCACAGAGAGGCTGTCTCAACACAAGTGTTTTTACACGTGACGCTGGCTCGAGTGGCTACTCAGGAACGAAACTAGTACGATGCAGAGTTCGAGTTGATGGTTAGCTTCCCCCCCACCACCAATCCCCGTGAGCAACTGCGGAGGTAGGCCCAGTGGAACACGTCCCGTGTTTGTGTTCAGTGCCACAGGGTGTCGGGGGTAGGCAAATATACAAGGTGTAGGCGGCACGACTGTTGTTCCCCCCCCCCCCCGGGCACACAGGCAATACGCAGCAGGCAACCACGCAGGCGGCGGTATAGACCATTACAGGGAGAAGTACATATATAGAAAAGAGCACCGTCCCACCATGCCCGCGTCGCCCAGTCATATGTACAAAGTCGACTACAAACAGGATAAAGGGAAGTGCGTAGTCGCAGTCAGTCAAATGAGAGCAGGATACTGCATCGTGGAGGCACACCCAGAGATATTCGTCCCGCTTAGTGTAAAGTACATGGCCCCCAGAATCATAGATGCAGAAAATAAAAAAACAGATTACAAAACAGTGAACATATGTTTTTACTGTTTTGAAAAATTTAACAAAAGTGTTTATTGTCCTAACTGCAAATATGTAGTGTATTGTAGTGATGTGTGTTTAGAACTAGCGTGGAAATTACACCGAGATGAATGTGAAGTATTTAAGTCGAATATATTTGACAAATTTTGTCCATCCATTATCATGCGAATGGTAATTAACAGCTACCTAAGCCACTTTAACTTTTATGAATACTGTGGAAGCATAGCAGAATTGCCAAAGGAAAAATATGAATATTTTAAATACCCAGCTTATATAGTAGCAGTAGCTTTAATGAGCAAAAAAAAAAAATTATTTGCTAATTTTGAAGATAATGAAAGTATACTTAAAAATATAATAGAAAAATTTGTAAAGATTTCTAAAAACAGTTTACAAATAATTGATAATGAATTAGAACCAGTAGGATTAGCATTTTATAAAAAACCCGTTCCCTATTTTAATCACTCATGTTTGAGTAATTGTGTCACTATATTTAAAAACCAGAAATTATTCATACGTACCCTGATGGATGTGTATCCCGGAGAAGAGCTAACCATTAGTTACATCGACATAGCATTCGATAAAAATACGAGGTCAGCAATTTGCATGGATCAATATTTCTTTACATGCTCTTGTAAGTTATGTAAAGTGAATATCGTGTCGGAATGCCAAAATATTTTTAATACAGAATTTGTCTGTACTCAGTCGGACAGTTGCAAAAAATGTGTTAATCATATGGAGCTTATTTTAATATCAGAATTGGAAAGAAAAAGTTGTTATATGAATAAAAGTCAATTTAAAAATTCTTATCCTGTTTTAAGAAAAACGAACGAACATCCATATGTGTGGAAATGTGCCATTTGTAAAAACGAAGTGCATGATAATGTTATAAAAAGTTTAATGGAAAAGGAAAAGGAAACTATTAAGGAAACAGCTCATTTGGAGTCTCTATTCAGTGAAAAGTATACCTATGACAATAAATCTGTTTTACAATCACTTAATAAAATAAAGTCCAAAATTGATTACCTAACCACTTTTTATCACCATACGAGATATTCTTTGCAAAAGATGAGAGCCAAGATTCTGTACATTTCAATACAGCTACAAGAATTTAAATTAGCATATAATATTGCTAACCAGTACCTCAAATCTATAGAGGTGTCCTACGGAAAGTACTCCCCTATTTATGGCTACTATATTTTTCTAACTGGCAAACTTGCCCTTTTCCTTGATCTCAAATCGGAGGGTCTTAATTTAATTCACAAAGCCAAAAAAAATATATTAAAAACTTATGGGCCGGACTCTCCCATTTATAAAGATCTGGAAAAATTCCTCTACACAAATAAGTACTGAAATGTTTTTTTTTTTTTTTTTGCGAAAGCAGTTATAGATATATTTATCCGTATTGTGACGAGTTTGTCTCCTTTTGCGTGAAAAAATGTGTGTATGTTGTCTGCCCATCCGTTATGTGTGTTTTTTTTTTTTTTTTTTTTTTTGTTGCACTATGGAAGGGATTTGTATATAAAAATAAATACACACTTTTCTCACGGGGGTGGGTTGGAGATGCATATATGGTGAGTTCTCCGCTTAACCATTCACCGTTTTTATCATCCCACCTGCTCAACTTTTTGTACCTTTTATTTATTTTTTTTTTTTTTGTGCTTGGCTGTTCTCCACGGGGGGGATTCACCCTCCCCACCCACACATATATTATATTATATATATATACACACATATATATGCCCCAAGTGGGGCATTTTTTTTTAAACAAACAGAAGTTAATCGAACATTTGTGTGATTGATACCTTTATCATATTTTTGTTTCTTTTAAAAATTCGCGAATCTTCTGTCTCTGCTTGGTTTACGTTTTATCGCGCGTGCATGGGGGAGAGTGAGAGATGGATAGAGATAGAGAAGGACAGGGGTCAGGACATGATATGCGGGTGTTGCTTTTCTGCTGCTTTACGGTGATGACGCCTCGTTCAAGCCTCATGCTAACCAGGCTCACCTGTTCCATATACGAAGTGCCACCAAAAAACAGAATTATCATATCATCCTAATGAGTACCTTATAAGGGGGGGGGGAAATAAAAAGAGGGCGCTCCCAACTTTGCGCATACAAATACAGGGGTATAAAAAACCTCTTTCCACTGCACCCTGTCCTTACGGAAATTTGAAAGGATTGGCTAATTTTGTGAGTGGAAAAGGAGATACTCTCCGCAGGCTACGATGGTGTGAATGCTGGTGCACCTCCTAAGGGTACATTCCATGTACAAAAACATACCCCAACCCTCTACACGTCTGAAGTTTGCAGAGAGGCAAGCATTCAATTGGGGTCACCCTAAAAGGGGGGTTTCCTGCAGATAGGGTAGAATGTGGCGCAAATAGGGATATTCATTTCAAAATTTATTCTCCATTTTTTTGCACTTCTTCTTTCGCGATTAAGTGGGGCAATATGTGCCATATGTAAAATATATATATATATAAAGTATGCTTCCTATAAGTGCACGTTTCACTACGATAACAAGACGTATAGGGTATATTATGGCGTATATAACTTTTTTTTTCTACGTGTCGCTTCTGAAAAAATTAAAAAAGGCTGGCTAGCCACCTGTGGGAGTCGAACCCACGATCTTTTGATTACGAATCAAACGCATTACCAACTGTGCTAAGGTGGCTTAAACGACTCTTATTCATGGTGCCTTCTAAAGTTCATTTATGAGATTCCTTCTTGGCGCATTTCCGCACTTGCGCTAAAGCAACCTTAATCATCGTTTCTCCTTTTATGCTTTTTTTTTGAACAGCGACAGACTGAGGAAATAAAAAAAAAAAAAATTAAAAAAAAAAAAAAAAAAAACAGCTAATAATATCGAACATTCACCCATTGATCAAACTCTGAATTGGCTACCAATGTACGAAAATATTTTAAAACAAAATGATATCTCATAGGAGGGGAAAAATACTTTTTTTCACATATTGAAAAATGGCACAGATAGGATGAGATAAGAAGAAGGGTACCTTTTGTGGAATGCCCATAAGAAGTAGAAACGTTCTATTTTATTGAATGGCAAGCGCCACAAAAGTGCTGCACCTCATTTGGATGCTAACCTTTCGCTTCTTACATATTATGGGCACGAATTTTTTCATTTTTTCTTTTTTGTGCGCCTGTCCTGCGTGGTAAACAAATATACTCTTTTTAATTTTTAAATTGTTTCGTTTTCCCCCAATGGTTAAAGAGCATACGCAGAGTGGAACAGACGGACAGGGTGAAGCACAAATGTGCAATTACGTTCCTGGGGAGGGTTTGTTCATTCGGTTGTGTCTCCCAATGTGCCTCTTAACTAATGCGCGCTGTTGCATGCTGATCCACGGTACCGTACATTCATCAAAAGTGCCTACTTGGCACGGCAAGTAACCCATCCCATGCGTTAAAAAGAAGAAAAAAAAATAATGGGTTACTCCTTTGGGCTACACCCACATGCATAGTAAGTTGTCCCCCGTATAAAAGGTAATCATTGGCGCGCAGTGCGACGCAAAAATGTGCACATGAGCATATAAACATGTACGGATTAAGACGCACCGGCACACATGCGCGCGCATAGAGGGCAACCTGGCGGACAAAAGCACGTAGACCTTTATTTCCTCGTGAAGGTCCTTTTCCATACGTACACATAAAATTCTACGGGAAGGGACGAATATGTGACTACACCCCTTGCTGTGGAAGAAAAGTAACACCCACACCGCAGAACATAAATGTTGACTATACATTGTCGTTTGCCAGTTTGTCCACACAAAGATTGGAGCTGTGTATAGTAGTACACCTTTTCTTTGTGCCTTTTTACACAAACGCGCACCATGGCCCCCTCTCATCCCCATTTTCTTATTTTCACCTTTGCGTGGAAAATTTCGTAACGTGCTTTAAAAAATAGCAACTCGTTTGTTGGACGTTTTGGCAATGCATTTGCTTCTTTTTTGTTAGCTCCTTTTTTTGTTCCACTTTGCCCTTGAGCTTTGCTATAAAATTGAATTTTTTTTTTTTTTTTTCTTAAAAAGGGGGTTTATCGCGGCCAAGTTCACTTGTTCCACCATTCCAGCATTTTCTTCATTACGGACACGCACATTTACACGCATATATAACACATAAGCTTTCACTACACGGGTAGAAATAAAAACAAAAGTGAAATGCACTTGAGCTTTTTTTTCTCCCTGTGTGCTCACTAACCTCTAACATATGTACACCCTTGGTGGAAACACCCTTATGTATATTACGTTACGTATACGCCTGTTTTTTTTTTTTTTTTTTTTCCATGCCGATGGTACAGCCATATGTACACTAAATAGGTAAATGAACCCGCGCCTTTTGCGCGTTTTCCGCTTGTACAAGTATAAGTAGGAGCCTCCACTCCCCGTGCGCTTCTATCCCTGCGCGTGCCATCCGTGTGGTCTTCTTCTGCCGGTTTCCGCCTAAACACACCATGTAGAATATTTTCACCAAGGAGCAGATATATATACCAAAGTAGGGGGGACAAAAAAAAAAAAATGTGAATTTGTTTAATTTAACATGTGAACCTATGTGAAAGACAAAAGGTAGGGAAGGGAGGCGCATGTTCATTTTGTATTTTTAAATGATTTAAAGATTTAGGGGTCGTTATATAATTTTTTTTTTGGGGCTAAAAAAAAAAGGAAAAGATTAAGAAGAAGAGCAGGAAGAGTAGCAAAATGCAGAGGCGTAGCGAGGCAAAGAGGAGAAGAAATTAAAAAAAAAAAACAAAAAAAAGAACAAAAAAAAAAAATAAATAAAATAAAATAAAAACAAATGGCATTTATAACAGAAAAACCTGCAGCAGCGTTAAAATAGAAGAATCCTTTTAAGTGATTACAAAAATTGTTTAGAAGCGAACCTGCGTACAGAGGGCAGAAACAAACGATATATATATACATACCCCTCGCTCAGGGAAAAAAAAAAACATAATAGTAAAATTAGGCTGTACGCTAAATTGTAATGAACGCAAAATCTGTGTGGATTAGAGAGTTAACGAAGAGAAGATGATAAACGAGGAAGGCATATACAACGAGAGTCGAAGCGCGGAAGAGAAAATCCAGGGTAGCAAGTCTCATGGAAAAGGCGCGAATGACAGTGGGGCGAAGCCCTGCGGATCGCAAGTAAGCACAGATGATAATGTTTCTAACGGAGGAGCGGGGTCGCACGAGGACACGGACTCGAAGGAGAAGGACCCGGACGCGAATGACGAATCGGACTTGCCCGGGGAAGACTCTCCGGAGAAAGGGGACAATTCGGAAAAGGCTGCTAGCGAAGCGGCTAATAGAGCAGATGCTAGTGTGAAGGAATGCAAGGAGGGGGAATCCAAACAGGGCAAATGCAAAGAAGGGCATCCTGATGCGGATACGCCTCAAACGGGGGACACCCCTCCCGAGGAAGCCAAAAAAAATGTGAGCATCGAGCTGCTCAAAACATGTGACGCCCTGAAAAACCTGGGCAACAAGTACTTCAAAGAGAATAACTACCTGGCATCTCTTAAGTACTACACAAGTGCGATCGATTTGATAAAAAAGGTCTACGAGGTTCAAGACCCTGTTTGTATGGACCTACTAAATAGCATAAGCGTGGACGCCTTACCAAGTGAAATCACCATAGATGAGGAGGACGTGAAGGTGTTACAAGAACTTTATTTAAACAGTGCTATCACAAAAAAGAGTGAATTTATTAGCGTAAAAGAAACAGATATACATATATACTATACGAATAGATCCTTCTGCCATATGATGTTAGAAAATTATGGCTCGTCCATAGAAGACATTGATGAAGCAATAAAAATTAATCCCTTATATGCAAAGGCCTACTACAGAAAAGGCTGCTCCTTTTTAATGCTTTCAGATTTGAAGAGCGCATCTGACTGCTTTCAGAAGGTGTTAAAATTAACTAAGGATAAAAATTCGGAAATAAAATTAAAGCAGTGTAAAAAATTATTATTTGAGCAACAATTCCAGAAGGCCATTGAGTTAGAGCAGAAATTGCCCTACTACGAAACGGTGGTGTTGGACTCTCTGAAAATTGAAAATGTGGAAGCCCCCATTTATGACAGCAACAATTTAAGTATTGATTTTTTACAAAAGGTTGTAGAGTACATAAGTGTCCCGGGTCAAAAATTAAATAAGAAATGTGTTTGTGCCATCGTCTTGGATGTTATAAAATTGCTTAAGGAACTACCAACCCTAGTGCGTCTAAATTTAGAAGAAGATGAAACGCTAACCATATGTGGAGATATCCATGGCCAATTTTATGACCTCTTAAATATTATGAAAATAAATGGATACCCATCGGAAAAAAATTCCTACTTGTTTAATGGGGACTTTGTTGATAGAGGAAGTTTCTCTGTTGAAGTTATTATATTTTTATTTCTCGCTAAGCTGACCTTCCCTAATAATGTACATTTGACAAGAGGAAATCACGAAACGGATAATATGAACAAGTTGTATGGATTTTTAGGAGAGTTGCAAGAAAAATATGATGAAAAAATGCATGTGCTTTTTTCTGATTCGTTTAAATTTTTACCCCTAGCTTATGTACTCAATGATACCATTTTTATTTGCCATGGTGGAATCCCTAGTAAAACTGATACCACTTTGGAGGACATTGAAAAAATAGACAGAAATACCGAGCCCATGGATGAAGGCATCATGACCGATTTGTTGTGGTCAGACCCAAATGAAGAAAAAGGATTTAAGCCATCCAAGAGGGGAATTGGATTTTCATTTGGTACAGACATTACCGAAAGCTTCCTTAAAAGAAACAACCTCAGTCTCATAATTAGGTCACACGAAGTCAGGGATGAGGGTTACTCGATTGAGCAGAACGGCATGTTGTACACCGTTTTTAGTGCCCCTAACTACTGCGATATTATGAAGAACAAGGGCGCTTTTCTGAAGTTCAAAGGGCGATCCGTTAAGCCCAAATGCATCACCTTCACGGAGGTAAAGCACCCCAACGTGCCGTCCCTCAAGTATGCGCACAATTTATACCAGAATATTTAGTGGTCAGGCTCGGATGAGGAGAATGGGGAAAGGGGTGGAAAAACGCGAAAAGGTTACAAAATGGATGTACAAAATGGATGTACAAAATGGACCATCGAGCCGAAACTAAACGCGTTTTTTCGACCAAACTCCCATGTTTTGTGTCCACCCCAAAATAATGTTTGCAAATTAAAATTGTTTTAAACCAATTTTTACGTATATGTTTTTTTTTTTTTTTTTTTTTGCGTGAATGATCTTCACGTGAAAATATTAAATGGGGAAACCCCCAAATGTTTATATAGCCCTCGCGGCGAAGTGTGATCAGATTTGCGTCTCCATGGCTAGGGGCCTCCCCCCAGCTGTGTGGAGTGAAGGCCTTTCCCATGGGGGCAACCCCTATGGGCAAATGTACACTAGCCCATGTACAGTTATATGTGTGTGTTCGCGGGCGTGTGTACTAATGCGTACGCATGTGTGCAGATATATGTGTAGAGACATGTGTTCCCACAAGTGTGCACTTTTCCCACTTAGCCATTCTGCAGGTGCATGCTAGTTTCCCGAAAAACCTTAACAAGTCAGGTAAAAAAAAAAAAAAAAAAAAAAATGATTAAATCATGCCACATTGAAATAGTATGAGAAAAAGTAATCATCCTTTTGGTGGAACAACTTTTTTTTTTTTTCTTTACACATATGTGAGGTGACTGAAAAGCCCTGTGATAAGTAAACAATATCCGTTAGCACATTTAATTTTTAAAATATTGTGTACCCTTATCAACTGTGCGGGTTAATGGGTAACTTATTTTTCACGTGCAAAACATATGTTGGTTAGCACTTTTGGGTGGCGTTATCCCCCATTTGGTGCAGGGAAAACTGCGAAACGGGCACGAAAAAGGGGGTTGTGGCGCAATTCTTAGCAGTCTTCGTCTTTAAGCATATGTTGCGCATAGCGTTCATGTTCATCTGCATTATCTCCTTGTTAATGGTGTCCACGTTGTGCTGAACACACGAAAATGGATTTGTCCCCTGATTAAAGCCGACGCTAGTGAGATTCACACGGTTGGAAGTAACATTAGCATAGGGAGGGGAATAATTATAAGAATACGTAGCATTAGGGGAGCCTGCGCAGGACAATTCTGCAAATGTAGGAGATCTGGGAAACGACGTACCTCCTGTTGCGGCAGCACCCGTTTCTCTTACTAACATTTGGTGCAAATCTATATTTTCCTTGAGGTTAACTTTTAGGAAAAATAGTTTCTCTTCTGAGAGATTGAATTTAAAGCCAGTGTTGTTTTGGTTGGAGTCGGCCCCTGCACCGGAGCATTCATGTATCACGCAGTTTCCAATCATGGTCATAATTTTTAGCCCACAGTGAGGGAACTCCAGAAAGTTTCCCTTATTGCTTGTTAAAAAAATAAGAATCAAATATTTGTAAATACCCTGTCCGGTAAAATTTAGGGTTTCCATCTGTTCGCTGCCTTTTAGGTACACACAGAACTCTACCGATTTTATGTCATCAGTTGGAATTTTAAACAAAGTGGTGAGTCTTCTGATGTTGTGTCTGAGGATGGATTTGGACACACCTTCTTCGAGGAAGTTGACTTCGTCGACGTCTATCAAGGAGGAGAACAAATTCGTGTGGATCTGCGACAGCTCTTCTTCCTTTTTCTGAAAGGGGGTGTCCACGCGGTGGCAATGTTGTGAGGGTGCGTGAACTAGGTAATGGCGAATGAAAGGACACGCGTAGTGTCCCCCTCCCTTCCCGCATAGATTAAAGCGAAGGATCCCCGCGTGAGGATCACGTCGGCATCGCGTAAACGTTCATGCCTAAAACCCCATTTTATATAGCCCCTTACCTTAAGATACAAAAGACAGTGATTCAGAGCCAAGTAGCTCTCCAAGTCTGAGAGAAAACCTTGGCACAGGAACAAGTAGGGCGAGCTACAAATTTCCATGAGGCTAATCTTCCTCACCTCCTTCACATTAGTTTTTTTGTTAACTACAGAAATGTAAAAGTTTCTTACATTTGGTTTTTTCGAAGGAGCAGAGTGTGTGTGCAAGTAGGAGGTTCCCCAATTTTGCGGTAAGTACGAATCATTGCCCGAGTTGTGCATGGGAAAAAAGCCCGATTGACCCCATAAGGCGCTGTTAAAAAATGATTTGTTGAAGCTATTAAGGTTTGTCATGTTCTGAGCATAGTAGTTGTTCCTTAACCCGGCATTGTTATGAACTATGTTATAATTGGCGTGTCGGAAGGTGTCTCCATTTATTCGTGGACATGTTGAAGGAGGGAACTTCGCCTGGGTCGTAATCCCCTTAGTGGTGCATTTTTTATCATACACAGATGCAGACTCGAGTAGCATTTTGGCGCGCTCTGCGTTGAAGTAGGTCATGGATCCAGTTGGTCCCCCACCTATCATCATCGTCACCGCGTCGTCATTTATCTGCAGCTCATTGGGCAAATAATAATCTGCACTTAAAACGAACACTTTAAGGAAAGAGTTAATTTTTTCGTTGATTCTTTTTTTTGTATCGTTCACCAAGTCGAGTAATATTTTCGTCCAGCTCCCCTTTGCGTTTTCATTTAAAGAGGCGTTTATGCAGTTGGTCAGGAAATCCCTTCCGCTATGCTTAACTTGGTCAATGCCGCAATGCCTAACATGGTCAATGCCCCTCCGCTTACCACCTTGCGAATTCCCCTTTGGAAACATAAACTGACTTCCTGCCCTCCTATAAGGGTGTATCCTCTGGTTCATCCTAGTTATTTCTATCGTCACGTACCCCTTGTTCATTTCTGGCATTTTCTTTCTGTCCCTTCTTTGGGTCGTTCCGCCATTTCTGCAGTAGTACACGGTGATGTATTGTTTGTCTGGTCCGCTCATTTTGTGATTTCCTCGATGTATTCACTCCGATGACCTTATCATCAAATGGGATTTGAACAGAAGACGCGCGCCACTTCTCTTTTGTCACTTGCGTGTATGCTTGTTCATTTGTATATGTTCGTCCTTGTGGAGATATATCATTCACCTGAAGTGGTTAACCCTGGCTGGGGGGGTACTCCTTTTTTACACTATGTTGGGGTCACAGCAGCCTTTTTGTTGGTTTGTGTACGCGTTTTTCCTTATGGAGGGAAACCTTGCCATGCTCTCCCCCACCGCCCCTACAATCGACTGGCAATTTTTGTAAACGGAAATTATTCCTCTCACAAATGATTTTAAAATGTTTGTAGAATTGCCTTCTCGTTTATTCCTCCACGTGTGTGTGTGTACAACTCGGCCGAATTGTCTCTCTCCTGCGCAGGGGAAAGTGACAATGGGAAATTAATCCCCCTTTATTGCAAGTTTTCCATTTTAAAAAAAGTGTTTTCTCCACTAGGGATAGAAGCATAATTAGGTCTCGTTGACCTTGTGATTGTGTCCATGGATATCCTTTTTTTTTTTTTTTTTTTTTAAAAAAAAGACCAGTGGTGAGTTATCAATCGGGGTTTTCCATTAAGGATAGCCATTTTTGATTTACGGAACTGCTATTTTACTTTCTGCATGTGTGTGTGTGTGTGTGTATTGTAGTTTAGGACCGTGTGATATATTTTTTTTCCCCCTTTGGGAGGAGGCATCGTTATGATAGGTGGGGACCTCGCCGCACTCATGAAGGGGAGCCATGGTTAAATGCGTATCTACACAATGTGCAGCTATGTACGGGAGCATTCAATAGGCTACCCCTGCGATGACGCTGTGTAGGAGAAAACGCTTACATGTATATGTTTATTTTCATAATCAAATGAACAAATGTGCGTAGTTTCAAAGTGTTAGAAAAGTAGCGGCCGCCACTGTGAGGAGGCACATCATTTTGATGCGAACCACCCAGTCGGAAAAGTGAGAAAAAAAAAAAAAAGGAGCAAAAGAGGAAATATGGAATGTCAACATGGAAGCGGCGCACATGTGTGATGCATACAACTCGTAAGACAACCAAAAAAAAAATAACGTCACAAGGAAAATATATTCATTTGGAAGTGCATCGAGAAAAGGTGATACAACGACAACAAAAAATAATAAAAAAAAATACCTTGGTGAAGGAAGGGAACGGGACACATGGGCGATTTATCCCTACTGAGGATGCAGATCTAGCTGGTTGCGCTGCCCATTCCGGTGCCCTCCGCTTGCTGCCCTTGCTGCCCGTCCTCCGACTCTTCGTCCTCGTCCTCCTCCTCCTCCCCGTTGTCATTCTCATAGGTAAAATTGTCATCCTCGTCCATGTGTTCGCCAAGGGGGCTCATTTCCGTGTGTGGGTTCCTCTCGCGCATTGTGGCTTCATCACGCTGCAGTCCGTCGCCTGCCGCCCCACCAGGGGAAGAAGGAGAAGTAGCAGCGCCGGGGGTGTCATAAATTTGCCTTAACTTGACTTCCTTTTCAATCCACTTAATGTTGATCTGTTCGAGTGGCGAGCATATAACTGCGTCGTTGGTGTATTCACCTGTACCCAAGAAAATTCTCGATTTAAGATTTTCTATTTTTACGCATTCACTAGTATCATCTTGCTTCCTCATTTCTTCCTTATTACCAAAAAACCAGTGATCCTTTTTAGGGTGCAGGGGTGGTTTGTTATTGTAAATTTTGCACAGCTCATCTGCATCAAAGTAGGAGCAGTCCCCACTTTGCAGTGTACCTCTACAATGGTAAAGCCACAAGGTATGCACCTTTTGTATATGATTATAATTAGCATTTTTCGATTTGATTAAATTATCAGTACAATTTTTTGCAGCAATAATATGTGTAACTCCAGGCAGGTCATAATTATTATAAATTTTTGCGCCCAATTCTAAAGCTATTTCTTTTTGCCTATCTTCACAATCTGATGAAAGGACATGTTGAGAATTTTTGGAGTTTTTTCTAAAGCCTGTAAAATATACACCCACATTACTTAATGTGCTGAACATAATTTCGTCAATGAGTCTTCCGACATTTACTTCCAATGGTCGCTCGAAAAAAAGTTTGTGTAATTTGAGCAGAACTTTGGTCATGAAATGGAGATGCATGTCCATGTCAACGAACCTTTTCTTACATGTACTGGGTTCTTTAAAATGAGAAATTATATCATATTTACTTAGGTCAAAAAAATTATAATGTTCTGCTTTTAAAATATGTGAATGAGGAATGTCGGTCCAAACGTCTTTTCGATCATCAAAAGCAATAACATACTTGGAGTCCACATTAGGATATATTTTGGAAAAATATTTATTTTCTTCCCTATCAGCAGAATTACATCTAGCAACAATTCTATCAGCAAAAAGGGTTCTATCAGGATCCAAAATGGCAATAACCACATCTGCATACTCTCTAGTCGCATTGGTATAAATGGACAGTTCATAATATAAAGATAGAATTTGTAAAAACTGACGTACATAGGGTCTAAATTTTAAGTAATAGAAAAAGTTATAATAGGGTAGGAAAAATTTATATAACTCGGGTTCTCCATTTTCATCAACAAAATTTTCCAAAGGCAATTCCATATTAAATTTTGCAAATGATGTGGCCTGTAGTAATGTGTTATCCAGGTCGAGAAGTAGAATTAGTTTCCCCTCCTTTAGGGACGAATGATAAGTGCCTTTTCCTTCCTTGTGAAATTTCGTTTTCAATATATGAGGGGATAATATTTTTATTTCGTGCAATTCGTACATACTACTGTATTTTTCTGGGGGGTAGGGCATATAGGAATTAATAAACAAATCTTCGTTTCTCATTTGTTCGTACGGTTCCGTTTCGTCTTGCTCCTCTTCCTCTTCTTCGTTTTCTTCTTCCCCCAATTGGTCCATATCGACGTTATTATTTGGGCTTGCAAACGAGGCCCCTTTTTTGCCTGCTCTACTTTCCTCCTTGTCTTGCGCAGAATGGTTATCTGGGTAGTGGTGATAATTGTTGTTTGATTCAACTCCTCCTTGGAAAGGCTTTCCTCCTGATGATTGTTCAGCACTAATTTCTTCCTTCACATTCGAATTTGCATTAACCCCCCTATCACTTTTGTAGAGACCATACAAATTCTGCATTAGATCCGTCTTGCCGTAAGGTGCCTGGTTGGTGCCATACGCAAGTGTCACGCCCCCTGCGCTAGCAGCGGGGGGAAAAGAGGTCCCGTTGGCCTCACCACCCATCCCTGCTGCCGTTACCCCTGCACCCATGTTGTTAGTCCACTTGGGGAACGCATTTTTATCCTTCCCCTTATCGCTTGCATCCCCTCCCTGCTCTTCATCACTAATTTCAGACACATCACTGAGGCACTCGATGTAGCTAGGATAGCTGGTCCTCACCTTCGAGCCATCCTTATTGCCTCCACCCCCCCTCATTTCATTTTGAAGGCTGTCTCTCAAATTTTTTAGTAACTCCAGGTTAAGACTCTTGGCGACGTTACTCAACTGGGAGAGGTTCCCTCCGCTAGGGTTTCCCACCTGGGCAAATTCGCTCGACCCATGTCTGTAACTACCAGCAGATTCATCACCATTCTGGTCTGCGGCGTTGTGATCATCAAAATTTTGTTCTGCGTTCACCAAGGTGCTATGACCCATATCCGCATCATTCCTACCGCCCATCGCCGCTGCACGCACGCCACTTCCTTTCTTTATCACTTTTTCATTCTTAATTTTTTTATTTTTAATTCGGTCAAAGTTGACATATGAGTTGAGATATTTGTTAAGCGAGAAGGTCATGTTGTTAAACGGTTTCTTCTTCATGCTGGGGTAGAAGTTACTGACGTGGCTGTTTCGGCCGGCCATCTTTGTTCCCCTGGCGGCGGCGCTCGGTGAACCGGTGTTCAGTGCGCCGCTATTCGTTGCATTGTTGCTTTTATTTGCGGCGTCCACTACAGCGCTGTCATTCCCATGTGCCTGCACCTGACCGCCAAGTGTATTCACACCCAAATTCATATCCATTAGCGCATTTTCACCCTCCCCATTGCCGTAAAAAGAGGAATTGCCTCCCTCATTTACATTCGTGTTGACAATTTTGAGCGAGTTATTGCTATACCTCTTTAAAGAATCGTTAAAGGACTTATAATAATTTTTTTTTTGCTTATTTTTTTGAAGCGTGTTATTATCAAATTTCATATTTTTTCTTTTTTTCCCAACATTAGTATAATTCATGGTGGCATTATTTTTGTCATTCCTCACCATGTGTATGTTGTTACTCGGGTGTGCCTTATCCATCGCCATGTGTTGGTTGCTCACATTATTCACTTCTGCATCGTTGGGTATGCCTAAAGGTATGTTGTTACCTTCCCTGAATGGATCGCTAGAGTCCACATCGCCAGCGCCCCCCACACGATTCACCGAGTCATTTGGGTGGTAAAACTCACTGCGTGGGTTATAAGGGGAGAAGCCTTCCTGCTGACCCTCGTTGCTGTCTATGTCCATCTCTCCTTCTCTCTCATCTCCGCCAAGCAGAGCAGCATTGCCCATATGGTCCCACCCAACGTCTTGCTTAGCCAAACCGGGCTTCACGGCATTTTTGCTAAAATGATTGAATCGATTTTTAAACCCCTTTGCGTTTTTATTAACACCAAAATGATTTTGGCTACCTCCACCACTGCCCACACTGTTGATGTTCCCTTTTCCTACGTTTATACCATTGAGGTTTAAATTTTTTCCAACTCGTTTGGCAAAATTTTTGCCCTTCATGTGGCTAATCTCCGTGTGGTCGAGAAAGCCGTCGTTATATTGGGAGAAGTTACTTGACTTGTCAGTGGGGAGACCATTGCCGTCTGGACCACCTCCACTGCCATTAGCATTACTGTAGAGGGGATTCTTTATAGAACCCATCATATGATTAGCAGCGCTACCTGCATCGTTTGAAATACTAGTGGGTGCAGTGATGGCGTTTGCACCACTAATGTTATTTGATTGGTAAGTTGAATTACTAAATGGATCAGGGCTATGGATACTTGTTGCTCGGTCGTAATCGCTGTTCCCTTCGTTCATATCCTTGTACATATTCATTTGACTATTCCTGGCATTTCCTCTCGCGTTTCCTCTAGCGTTTCCTCTGACGCTGCCCCTTACACTTCCCCTTGCGCTGCCCCTCACATTCCCTCTCAAGCCACCTCTTGTATTCCCCCTCACACTGTTCATATTGTTACTAACACCTTCACCGTAATATAGTCCTTTGTTGCTTTCAGTGAATGGAGATGCAATGGAGTCTATTTCTGCATCGTTGGGATTGTGCCTTCCCTCCATTTCCAGCATCACACTGGATGTTAACGTATTTTTAAATAAGGGGACAGAAAAAGGGGATAGTGGTGGAGGGGAGAACGGATAACCACGTGTGTACACGTAAACACACTTGTGTATGAATCCTTGTGTATTCTCCACCCCCTGCTATTAAATATACACCTGGTGTACGCGTTTGTATCACCAGGTCAGGGGAAAAGCTGCCAAAAAAAAAATGAAGCCTCCAAGAGCAGGCAAGAGAGAAGGTATACAGTCAGAGTACCAAATAAAAGTTTTATTTGGCCGAACCGCTAATACCCCTTTAAAATGGTATACCTAGCTCTTTTCAGTAAAAAAAAAAAAAAATATTCGCTGCGCAACAAACTTGAAATGATTTTAAAGACGACGTTGTTTCGGTAGATATTTCGATTAACTATTTTGTTGTTCTTTCTCCCTCTGAATGGCTCCAACTTCCTCTATTCAATAAATATATTGTGTTTTTTTTTTTTTTTTTTTTAATTCGTTGCGTAATGGTGTTACCTTCGCTACATCCAACTGGCGAAGTTTTATTCCTTTTTCTATTTCTTTAAAAAATAGCTATTAATGGGCACTGCTCTTTTTCGCGTATCCCTTCGTATTATTGCGTGTTGTGCGTTGTGAGCAGCGCGCGTGGGGAGAGAGAGCCACGTGTGTGCATGTACTCACTTACCACTGCAACCTACACGTCTGCTTAGCAACGCACTTAGCAAGAACGAATCTCTTCCTGGTTAACTCCTCCTCTTTCCCTTTTTGTGCGTTCAAATGGACAATTGCGCTTTAAAAGAGAAGGGGAAAAAATGAAACCAAAAAAAAATATATATATATAAAATAACAGGAGAAAGGGGAAAAAAAACAAATCACATCTCTTGGTGTAATTGTTCTAAAAGATGAATAAATGATGTATACGTATGTGCAAATATGTAGGCGTAGGTATAAGCGCGGGAATGCTATAAACAGACAATTGCATTTACACTTTTCAGGATATATACCTCCTCGATCTCTGCGTAGGAGCTCACAGAAAAGTCATAGAAACGGAGATACAGTCTTCAAAGGGACAGCACATCCGTACGTATGCACTTGTTTACGTGTGTACAACGCCAATGTGTTGAACGTATTACACGAAACATACAATGAGGGAAAAGAAAAGAATTGGCAAAAAAAAAAAAAAAAAA
>NW_012192650.1:13786-20138 GCF_000956335.1 Plasmodium fragile | reverse complement strand
CCTGCACTGTTGCAGAACTGGGCTAAAATAAACACACACTTATTAATCTCATTTTGTGGGCATACATGTAAATGTTGCATGTACGTAGGGAGTAATTGTAAGCGAGGAAACACACATAAAAAAAAAAAAAAAACTACACAACATATGTAAATATAAACATACCATACACACCAACACGCGCATGCGAGACGTCCGTCGCCTATGCAAAAAAAAGCAGCAGAAACGAATTGGATTTTGCGAAGAATTAGTTTACGATGAAAAATAAATTCAGATTTAATTTTGCATGAACATGTTTATTTTATTCTTTCTACTACTCGCAATTTTTTTTTTCTCTCTCTGTCTCTTATGGCACGTTTACCTCCTATGTGGGACATGTATGTATGTTGTATACCTATGCATGGGTAATTAATCCATCATTCGATACGCACATGTTTTACTTATACTTTTTTCATTCTTGTGGGTGTACCAGCAGGAATATTATAGGCATAGAAGTTTACACATAAATGAATTGGTACATATATATGTACGCACAATTGGATAAACTGTTAATTGCGTATGAACAACGCACATTATGCATATAACTTCTTTTTTTTATATACTTATAAAAATGCGTGTAATGGTATAACGGCATACTTTTCTCCACTCCCGCCTACAATTACGGAGTTACAATTTTGTCCCAAATGAACTGCGTAATATGTAAATGAACCTCAGACACTTTTTTGTAAGAAAAAAAAAACACTACACTACAACGACATCGAAGCATACGCATTATGTAGGCACATATACATGGACAGCATGTTAACTCTCACGCAGGCACAGTAACATGCATATGGAGCAAATAACAAATGGACACGCACGTTGTACTGCCCATGTGCGTATGTTTGCAATAAGGTAGATACGGTCTATTTGTTTTCATATAACCTTATTTTCCTTCCTATTCTTTTCTCCCCAACAATTTTTTTTTTTTTTTCCCTTTTAAATGGTTATTATATTAGCTTTTTCGCTTATTTTATTGTTAAGCGTATGTGCTGTTGTCCTTATCAATATCAACCGGTTTTTATACCCGTTTTCCTTATATCTTTATATGTTTATCTCTTTACTTTTAGACCAATGAGTGGGTTGGACGTGTGGTGGAGAAGCATGCGTAATGGAAGTCAAACGGGCACGTGTACTTTTATATGCACATGTATAAAGGTATGTAACTATGTATGCACCACGTTTGTACGTGTGTTCATCCATATGTGCCTACAAGCGATGTGCTCTTTACCAGTATAATGTTACTACATACGATTATAATAAAGCAGGGGCGTAAAGGAAATAAATGTAACAAACAACAGTGATACTATATGTATCTATTGGGTCCGCGTGTGTGTAGGGGGAGGGGGAGGGGGAGGTCAAATGCACATAGCAAAATGTACACCATGCGCATTATACACACAGGATGCGCCTGTCACTTTGTCGCATTCTCTAACAAAATTTTAAAAGGAATTGCAAATTTGCAAATTTTACGAGAACAAAAAAAAAAAGAAAAATGGTTCGCGCCTCTCGGGTGAGTCACATACATATATATATGTATGTACGCATGTACACTTGGCGTACCTGGTAAAATTTTTTTCCTTTTTTTTAAGTTTCCCTATCAATTGCACTTAGCTTAAGGCGTTTTAAAAAGTTTGCTTAAGCTGTGCCAAGTGTATCACGCCTCCTTAGTGATCGTGTTATATCTTTGTTCAGCGCTCATACATATTCATTCAGTCATGCCGCTACGACAGGATGAATACATACGGGTATGTAATGTTATAAATTCGTTTCGTTGGCATGTATTACAACGTCAGCCAAGTCCAAGAAAGTTGTTAAAGGGAATTTCTCGTACGTAATGTGATGAATTGTTATCTTATATTAACAAAGAAAACAATTTTTTTTTTTTTTTTAAATATAAATCTTTTCCTTCTTTAAAAAAAGAAAAAAATATATATCTTTTGTTTGCTACATACGTTGGGCCCTTTAATCGAAAATTACGCTTTTTTTTTTTTTTTTTTTTTGATATATTTTTTTTTCTTTTTCCCTTTAATATAATATATATATATAAGAAATGAAAAACATCCAGGAGTAAAAAAATATGGCAATATAATCGCGGTACGACGATTGATCCGGCTGGATGGCTCAGCGAGTGACAAGATAATTATGTATAACACTATGTTCAAAATTAATGCTACTTGTTTTTCGTATTTATAATGTACTTATGCTGCTAACGCGGTGCCGCGTATTTTTATATATATGATGCTGGTTTGAAAAATCATACATAACATATATAAAAACGGAAGGAAGGATGGCAGTGCATGGGGATTTTTAGCTGGCTACATAATTATACACGTAGGTCGGTCATACGAATAATTTGCATACGCATAAAAAGTATATAATCGTAAAAATGTCTGTAGCACATAGCACCCTCAAACCATACCCATAATAATACCAAATTTTATATGTAAATATATGCGCGTGGCAACTCACGCATGCGACAAAAAATGACATATAAAAACAAACAGTGAGCTAAAAATGGCTATTTTTTTGAACAGAAAAGGGGATAATTGGAGGAGGCAAATACATGAAAAAATAACACAATGGTGAAAAAAAAAAAAAAAAAGGACATAAAAATAAATAATAACAAAAATTTTGCGTCATAATTTGTCAGAGTATTTGAAAAAGGGGGAAAAAAAAATTGTGCCATACGAACTGCGAAAATTTGAACGCATATGTGGGGGCATATAAGTGTTACCATTTCGTATGTACCAATTTGTAACGAAGGAAATATAAAAAAAAAAAAAAAAAAAAAAGGGGTACGCCCCACATATGTACATATATGTATATTTTTTTTACGGCATATATTTTATGTATAATATGTGTTCACGCGCTACATGGCGTCATGGTCCATCGTGTGATGAGTAAGCGCGATTAAAAAAAAAAAAAAAAAGACCCTTATGGATGAGTGGCCAAGTACATGCAAATACATATATACACATACTTATAACGAGGGACTTGGCGGTACACGGAATTAGGGGGAGGAATTTTATATATAATAAAATCGTAGGACTGGCAAACATGCTCACTCGATTGTGTGTTACGTCATACACACACACGTACGCATAATTCGTATTTGTCCGTTCCGTTACCTACATGTATGTGCATATAAGCAACGATGTATTGTGTTTAATATGTATGTGTACATGTTTATGGTACGAGTTACATGTACCGATCCTACGCCCATGGGCAAAAATGACCTCCTGTTTTCGTCTCGGCATAGACCCCTTTTGCTGAACCATTTTTAGCAAAACGACTTTGTCTTTTTGTGTGAAACCAAGCAACATTTGGAAAGTCACACTTGATGGGAAATTATAAAATGAGCGTCTTCTCTCTTTATTGCATAATCATGCTTTCTCATTTTTTGCTGCGCTTTGTCTACGGTCAGGTGGCTTTTTGTTTTGTTCATATTTTATCTTATAATGCAGTGAAGGACATAAGCCACGTGTACCTACCTAATCTTATTATATTGTATGTACATTCGTTGGCGATTTGTCACACGGGGGGCAACCTATATGAAAAACAACCCCACGCATACACCTGAATCGATGCTGCAACAGAGGAAACCAGCATGGTGGCTAGCGCAATGTTTGAAAAAAGGGAAAAGGAAAATGTATTTCTTCTTTTGAGTGTTCAACTTGTGCACCCATATCGGTAGGCACATATGTGTGGGGGGTACAAACCCACCTCCTCCATTTCGTACAACATACCAAAAACGTTATAGAGAAAAGGGGACAAAGAAAACTTCTACAAAGGCTGCTTACGAAAAAGGCAAAGCGACATTATTTATTTTTTTCTTTGTTGTTCCTCAAAAAACAGAATTTATTTCTTTCACATGCCTGTTAATTAAAAAAATGGGATTAGTGTTGCCTTGGTGCAGGGAAAAATATGACGCGATACACGCCTGCCCATTTCGTACGCATTATGAAAGCGGGTGTGAAACTCCAATTTTACGGCACAGGTGAAATGGAAAAGAAAAAAAAAATTATATATGTAAAGTTGCTCTTATTGGGGGATAATTTTGTATAAGGTTTCCCTTTGTCGTTTCCTTTATTAGTAATTTTTTTTTTTTTTTTTCTTCAAAAAAACACTTGGAAAAAATGCCCTCATGAGCGTTTTTTGGCGTCACTTATTTTCATTCATTTTGTGACAATTATGTGGATGCGTGAAGTTTCAATAACGCTTCCTTAAAAAGGCGACAGCCAAAGGGTAAATTTTGTAGCAGCATTAGCAAGGCCATACGCATTTGAAGCATTTTTACGAATGTGATATTTTGTCAATTCGGGAAGTCACGGCAGCGGAAGGGCACACCGTATGGTTAATATACATATTTTTTTTGTAACCACAAATAGGCGATTATTTTTGTATGCTCTTTGATCCAAATATCGCAATAGGGTTTGCTTTTCTTGAATTTTTTACAAAACGGTAGTTGCCATCAGAACAGCGAATTCGAGAAGGCTACCTTCTGCTGAATTAATGCAAACGGACGGAAAGCAAATTGAGAGTTGTTACATTTTTTACATGCGTAACGTGGAAGAAAACAGCCACCATATTCGCCTTACAGTCTGTTCATCATATTCAAATTCATTCCAGACTAAGGGGCGAAACAACAACAAAATTTTGTCCTCAATTAGAAGACGTAAGCGGAACAGGGGGTAGAGCAAAATGTCTGCATTTGACCGATTTAACATCCACGCGCAGTTGGAACACTTGCAGAGCAAGTATCAGGGCTCTGGACACTCCGACACGACTAGATGGTATGTTCATGGCAGTGAAATGTATTTGAAAGAGAACAATCATTAGTGATGATGCAACCGAGCAAGCGAGCGAACCGACGCAGCACACTGGGAGGGAGCAATGAAACAAAAACAAGCATCCCCCACACGTGTGGGCAAGGCGAGAATTATACACATGTGTTACGTTATTTATTTATTTTTTTTAATGTAGGGAATGGCTAACAAACATCCACAGGGACACGTTGGCATCGCACGTAGGACATTATTCTAGGTACTTGAACAGAGAGGCGATCAAATGAGTTGTGCACATGGCGCATACGTAATGGGGGCCTCCCCCTTGCATAGTTCGCCCATCCATTTTGTGTCGAAAGATGAAAATACTTATTAATGTCATTGTTTTAAAATTTCCTTTCAGATTAGCATATTTCGCCATTGTAGAGAATGAACCAATAGCCAAAATAAGATATCGCTGTCTTCAGGTAGGTCCATTTGGAGATTCATTTTGCATCCATTTATGTTGCTCCCTAAGTGGACAGTTCTCGTGTATTGTTGATGTGGTATCACGTGGCTTCTTCTTTTTTTTTTTTTTCCGCAGAATATGTCACTTCCCGTTGTTCCGAAGCCAAAAAAGGAATCGAAGCAGTGATGAGTTTTTTTTGTGCTTATCCACTCTGTCCACCGCCAACCCACATGGGACATATTTTTTGGTGCCATCAACTTTTTTTAACGCGGCATATTGCTGTGCCTTAATTTTTTTTTTAGTGTTATTATTTTTTTTTTTTTTTCAAAACGTAGTACGTCCGTGTAAGCCGAAACAAAGGCTGCTTAAAAAATGGAAAAAAATGACAAATTTTAACGACTGTAATAAGTCCTTTAATTGTAAAAATGTTGGTCTTCACACAGTAAAACTGGTGTAACAGGTTTCAAATAAAATGTTGCAAAAGTTACTGTATATATGTTACGCGAGCTACGTAGTTAATGTGCGCATTAGACATAAGCGCAGAATGTCTGTTTTTTTGGTTGAATTAGTTGCCCCGTTTTGTTCCTACATAACGGGGGTGTTCCTAATTCGGTAATCATTCTTCCGTACGCATAATGCCGGTTAGTATAATGGGTGAAAACAGTGTGTGCAAAAAGGGGAGAGTTATAAACTTGGCTCTAGCGGGAACCACGGAGATGAACTCACACCTGTTGCAGTTATCGCATTTGAACAAATTAAAGAAAAAAGTACTTTGAACATAGAACCGGGTTTCATAAATATCGTAGGTGCAGTGTATATTTGCTTTTCTCCCTACTTCGTTTATGTACGCGTAATAGTTGTTTGCACATTTAACTGCTTGTCGAGGGAGAACAAAGCATTGTCGTGCGATCACGCAGTCCAGTACACCCTACAAAACTATCGTTACGGAGGGCACATTCTATCATTTTTACTGTTCCCCTACAAGGTTTACGCATAATAGTCTGCCATGCGAAATGCACACGTGGGTCAGAGCAGATTCTTCTAATTATAAAAATTGTCCCACGAAAAAAAAAAAAAAAAA
>NW_012192650.1:0-10871 GCF_000956335.1 Plasmodium fragile | reverse complement strand
TTTTTTTTTTTTTTTTTTTTTTAATCTGCGCAATTTCGATAAAGCAGTAATAACTGTCAATGACATACCGATTGCAGAACAGGCCAAAAGGATAAGGGTAATCCATCTATTAGTTTGTTCCGCTTTAGCGCTTGAAACGTATGGAACGTTGTTTGGTACTATGTTGCATAACGGCAAAAAAAATCATAGCGAAGCACAGGTTGAAGAAAACCCACGAAAGAGTAACACCGGGGAAGTAGGTAGCCATCGCAAGGCAAGGGATAAGAAGGAAAACATAAACAAATCGGGAAAAGGGCATATTACAAATGTGGAAGGAAGAGCAGATTGTGAACCACGTGACATTAAGAGAAAAGGTGAAAGAGATAAAGTACTAATTCAGTGTAAAGAGTTACAAAGAAAAGAATTGGAAGCGTTAAAATTGATTTATGTGCGGGACAAAGAGCTAGCCATTCAGAATGAAAATGACGAAAAGAGGGACACAATAATACACATGCAATTGAATGATGAAAACATCAGTGACAATGTGATAAATTTAATTTTCGAGTTACCCAAAGATTATCCTCTAAAATCTTTTTTAATCATTAATATAAATGTAAAAAATTTCACTCCAGACATGAACAACTATGTGAACCAGGAAGTGTACAAAGATATGCCAAATTATATAGAGCATGAAAACAGCATTTTAAGTATCATTTACCGAATTAACGAGTTGGTGGAAAATATACAAAACAGGAATAACTCTTCCCTAGACCACAGTTATTCCTCATCAGAAGAAAGGGAAGAAAACGTAGAGGAAGAAGAATTTGACACATCCACAGACGAACTTATTAAAGACCACGTGCCTTTTCTATATTGCAGCGGAATGACTTATTCCCATCACCCAAGGGTGTTAGCTAGACGCCTGTGCTACTCGCACCATATTCTTAGTTTAGTGAAAAGAAACTACATAATTAAATGGGCGAAAGAATTAAAAATTGGAGGGTACTCAAAAATAGGGTACCCCGGTATAATAATATGTGAGGGTCCCAAGGAAGAGGTCGATTTCTATATTAACAGTTTGAATAAGCTGAGATGGAAGCATTTTGACTGTAGGGGCATGGAGGATATTACCTTAAAGGAGTATGAGGACTTGGATGATGCGCGAGTTCTTCCAAGGCACATGTACGAGCTCGATCCAAAAGGGATGAGCACGCTGTCTAATATATGCACCGAATGCGGCCTACGCGATTTGTTTTTAACAAGTATGAAGATTTACCACACCGGGGAGAAGCGCTCAACGAATGAGGGGGGAAAGGACACCGACAGCAATAGCAAGGACAAGAATAAGAAAAAGAAAAAGAAGAAATGACATCGCGTGGAGGGCGGATAAAAGGTGGTCAACAAAACGCTGCCCTTCAAAGCGCAACCCGCGGGAGCCTTGTTTTCTTTTTCCCCCCACATTTGGGCACCACCATTGGTGGAGTTCCTTGTTTTCGTCTTTTTTTTTTTAATATATATATATATTTTTTTTTTTTTGTTTGTTTTTTTGGTGTTACTTGTGCATTCCTCCTGGGCCCATTTTCGCGCTGCGCATAAATGCGTAGAAATAATGTATACGCAAAAATGCATTCCCCAGTGGTGAAAAAAAAAAAAAAAAAAAAACGATGTGATACTTACACTTTTACAATTTTTTTTTAAAAAAGAACTACTCGTATAGGCTAACCTTTTCTACGCGCATGCTGTGTGCACAGTTGCAATGTCGCAAGGTACTTGTCCTAGCTGCACGTAAGTCTTGTCCAAAAGGGACAAATTGTTTCATATGCACGCGTGCACATATCCCGGCGGGAACATCCAAAACAAGTTCCCGTTACGTTTATATATATATATCTTTTGTAGGTCTGTCCGATTGGGCAAAACGATATGTGCACATAAATGTCGGCATTAGTTTGCCCCTTTTTGTAGAAAATAAAATTATCGTACTTTTAGGATTAAAAAAAAAAAAAAAAAAAAAAATACCTTGCGTTGCCCATCAGCTACAACATTTTCTGTCCACTTGGCTCATTCCCAAAACGATGTAGAGTAAATTTTGTCATCTTCATGTGTACAAATTTTGATTGTAAAAATTCGGGGAATATATTCCCGTGAATGTTACCCCTTTTTTGTCTTTCTGTGTTTTCCATTTTGTGCTGAATTTTTAACCCCTTTTGGGTATCAAATGTGTGTGTACATGTACAGATAGTTGTGTGCATACAATTTCGTCCCTGCGCATGGACACTTGTTCATACCCACGTGGAACGCACATTCTGTATGCACCTGCTACGAAGAGTTGTTTTTAAATTTGTCAACTTCGTCTACCTTCTCATAAAAAAAAGTTTTGCAAAAAAAAAAAAAAAGAAAATTTACGTCATTGTACAGTGAAGGCATAATAACCCTCTGTGTGATTGACCCACATATGTGGTTAGCAAAACTGTTAAGATTTAGTAACGAGTAGTGGCCCCTTTTTTTCGTACCCCTTGCACTTATGACCGGTAAGATAGTACATGTACACCCGTATCAGTTGTCTATTCCCAATTTTGAAATTTTTTTTTGTCATTGTTAAAACTGCGACGAGTGTGGATTGCAGCGAGGGGGAACTAGCGGAAGAAGTAGTGGCCACCACGGGGGTCGGACGCAACATGCACGGGTTGTACAGAAAAAACCAGCTGAGCTCGCCCGAGGAACACCTATGCACGAACGCAATTTGGAGGAAGAACCTGTTCAGCAGGTACGAAATAAAGCCGAAATATTTTAACGTGTCCACATATAATGTTAAAAATAACTCCAATGAATGCTTCCAGAGGGTGTCGCACAATTCCT
This sequence comes from Plasmodium fragile, assembly GCF_000956335.1. Lineage (NCBI taxonomy): Eukaryota > Apicomplexa > Aconoidasida > Haemosporida > Plasmodiidae > Plasmodium > Plasmodium fragile. The sequence continues at coordinate 8,036 of NW_012192650.1, read as the reverse complement.
GGTATGATACTAGCAGCTTTAGGAAGAAGAAAGGTGCATTTTTATTTTGCAGAGAATTGAGAAACATCAATTGGAGCAACAGCCACGATGGAGTGGAGACCAACTTGAGTGATATACCACACGATGGAGTTGAGGCTTGTGTAAATGGTGCCATCACAATTCACGCAAACAATGAAGACGCCAAGAATTTAGACGACTGTGGTAGCTTGCCCCAGGATATGGTAGGTTGCCACCCAAATGACAAACCATTGAATGATAAAACATCAAATGAAAGAGAGAGAGAAAAAAAAAAAAAAACACTACCTTTACCCAACGATGGAGTATCTCCCACTGGTAGCTTGTTAACCCTTCATGCCCGAACAAGAAAGCTACACAAATTAGCAAAAATGGGGAATGCCAAAAAAGCATATAACGTTAAAAATGAAAAGTGGACTCCTGAAACGGGTTCACCTTTGGAGCATGAACCCGCACATAGGTATACCCACAAATGGGACGCCACCCATGCGGTTAGCGGCAAGGTGTACAAAAAGAAACAAACGAGCATCGATTTGTGCAAGTACAAAAAGGATAATAGCTTAAAGGAGTGCGATTTGCATGGACAGGTCAACGAGAAAATCATTTCCAGCAGTCTATCAGTTGAAAAAGAAATTTTGTGCGTAGGCCAATTAGCCACACTTCCTGTAGACGACAAAATGAGGTCAGACAAGAGTGGAAAAGGGCAATTGGCAAACAGTTTTAAAAAGATGAAAGAGAAAAGTGTTCACAGAAGGGAAAACTTAGTGGGGACGTTACAGATGACCCCTTCCAGGGAACACGCAAAAAAGGAGTCTCTTGTCCGCTCCTACTTCACTTCTGAGGCGGCATCTGTTAGTGTGATTGCAGGTGGAGGTGACGCCCATGAGGGGAGAAAAGTTGAAGAGAAAACCACACCAGTGGTGGAAGAACAAATAAGAGGGATTTTTCACCCCACTGGGAATGCCAAAGCGATGGTTAAAGTAATTGGCCTGATTAAAGGAACGTGCGCAGGTTATGAACAAACGGGGAGACGCTTCTTGGGGGCACAAAAAATGCTTCTAAACGAAAGCAAACAGGGGAGGAAAGAGAAAGAAGGGGGCTTAGAGGATAATGTTGGTCGAGTTACCACCTGGAACTGCGCATTAGAATCACCTCACCATGGGCAAGGCACCCCCCCAAAGAACACACGAATCACCACTTCTCTGCAGAGAGCAAATGGGGGGCATATTCAAGATACATGCTCATCAAAGTACTCTTCAACAAAAAGACCAACCACAGAATGTATGATGATTGAAGACGTAGATGTAAATAAGCCCAGACAGGATGAAGCGGAGGAGCGAATCATAGGGGTGTCCACAAATGTACCACGACAGAGTAAAAATCTGCACCTGTTAGATGCGCCCAGGAATGAAATGATCTTTTTTGACTCCCTTCATAACACGCAAATGTATTTTAGAATCGACTTTAAGCTGTATAGGCCCATTCTTATGAGGACCATTACACAAGTGAGGGTGTACTCCAATGAGAAGCTACTTCAGTGTGTTTATATAAAAGAGTACCCTCAAAAATTTTCTGTAGTTGTGCAAAGTGCTGTCCGAATGTGTAATGGAAAAGTGCTAGCCAAAATGAAAAATAAATTAATAAACATCAAAGAAACAGGGGTTCTAAATTTTACGTATCTAACAAATGAAAAAGTAATTGGCTGTTCCCATATTAGCATTAAGCATCTGGTAAGTGCTGGAGTGGAAGGAGGCCTTTTCATTCCTGTAGATGACCACACAGATTGTACAAAACAGAAATATCTGAGAGAAGGGTTTGTGGCAGATCCTCTTGTTCAATTCGGAAGACAAGAAATTAACGTTTTGAAGTCTAAAATATTTGTCAACTATAAGATTGACTGCCCGAGAATGATGCATGATTTTATTGCATCTGGTGAAGTGGTGACAGCTAGGGCTAAAATTTCTTTCCTGGAGGATATGGTTAGACAAATGTATAGCTTCATACAAGATTCGACGCTGGTCAGATTCGTGAAGGGTGCACGGGTCGTACATGGGGGGGCTGCTAGTGCACGGGTATCCTCCTCGGAGTATAACGGGTTGGAGGAACCAGCGAAAGTGGAAAAGGAGGACCCACACTCAGACGGAGAAAAAAACACCCTCGGTGGAAGCGGTCATATGGGGCACGACGATTCGAGACAACGCGAGGAGGGTAGTCCCCCCAGTGCGCTCAACGGAAGCAACGCCCTGCAAAACGGTGGCGAGGAGACTGAAGATCATGTGCCCATTGGTTGTTCGGCCCCCAATGACGAAAGGGACGATACAGCAGATAGGGAAGAAAAAGAGGAAGGGGAAAATAAACATGAGGTGGCGGAAAAATCCAACAGCACTGATTTACGCGAAGGACGTTGCGATGATACGCCTACCTCGAATGATAAAGCTCCCCCTTGGTGTGATGGCGTAGCCACGTGTGACCTACTTGGGGAGACACCCAATCGCAGTCACGTAGTGGAAGAAGTGTTAAAATGGAAACCGGAAGAGCAGGGGACGTGTAATTATCACCATGTTGATGGTATCACCCCGCTGCAGACGCACAACGAGAATGAGGACAACGCTGAGAAGGAGGAGAATCATGAGAACCCCTCGAAAGGCAGCAAAGACGAAGCAGAGGAAGGCGGCACAAACAGGTGTGCTCCAAAAGGGGTACCCCCCACTTACACTAAAGGACCAAAGACATATTACCCATTTCAACATAAAAGCAGAAAAAAACAAATAGAACAACTAGAGGGCCTCATAGTGGAGTATAAAAAAGAATTAAAAGAAAAAGCCGAGGAGATACAAAAATTAAAACATTCAAACAATAACACCAATATACTTTACAAAGCCTGTTACAGGAAACTACGGGAAATTGAAAATGAAAGGAAAAGAACTGATGCAATGAACTTTCTACTCAAATTTGATCATTGCTCTGCTAATAAATTAACCAAGCCTTTAGACACAAAAAAAGCCCTCCCCCAAAGAAAGGCATATACAGGAAGTGACGCAAATGTAGTGGTGGGTCCTGATGTACGAAGGGTAAACTCACTGGGAAGTGCCTTAGTTGCGATAAACAATGAAGAGAAAAATATGGGTGGAAATGCCAACCGTAGGAGCGGCACTGGCAACGTCACAGGAAGCAGCACCTATGTAACCAGCATGCGGAGTCTCCCTCTAGCGGGCAAGGAAAAATTAAACAAAAGGAAACAGACCATCCACACCGAGTCCGTCAACAAGGCGATTATGATGTTATTCGACCCTGAGTTGGGGAAAAACTTCCGGGACGAAAAGGTTGCCACACGGAAGGGAGGCGATGTCGACCAGTGCGGTGACAACTGCGGTGACCGCCGCGTCCTCCTGACTAACTACCAAATGAAGGAAAAAAAAATTGACGCACTTGTAAAGGAAAACGAATCGCTAAAGGAACGAATAAACAAGTTAACCCTAACCGATACGGAATACTGCAACAGAATACCACCACTCAAAAAGGTCTACTCCACCACAAGGGCACATGACAAATGTAGGGCCCAGAGACACGCGAAATTAAGAAGCGTTGAACAGCGGTGTACAAACTCAAACTACCTGGAGCATTCGTGGGGGGAGAAAAAAAAAATTTACAACTACGCTGGGGTGAGGAACAAGTATAGCAGTAACAGCAGATTTAACTTTCCTCTCAATTTGATTAAAAGTTATTCTAATGATCCCATTGCACATAGAGGCGTGGATATCTGTCCTTCCGGGTTCTAAATACGGGACCCGCGCACAATTTAACAACCCATGCATTGTCATTGGTGGTGTCTTTTTTTTTTTTTTTTACGTTTCTTTACACAATAAGTTGCTCACATCCCCTGGGGTTGTGGTGGCAAATATAGAAAATAGTCCCCCCAAAAGGGGGCAGACACAACGATTAGAACGTGCACACGCACATGGTTAACACTTTCCCTGGAGAGGCGGCCTGTCCCCTCTTGGTTGCGAGCCTCGTAGTCCAACGGGACAGTCAATGGGTCACAAAAAAAAAAATATATATATATATAAAATGAGGCGTTCAATTTTGGTAACTTGTCCTCAGCCTAGCCAAAAAATTATAAATGGGACAAAAAAAAAAAAAAAAAAAAAAAATTACGAACACTTCGCTTGTCATAACAAATGAGGCTGACACGCAACATGGCAATTGTGCACGTAACTAAGTGACATCGTGAACGGTGCAGAATTGCATTTCGTTGGGAATGGGGACTGGACCCATCGAGTAATTCACAATCGCTCTGTTGAAAAAACTTCGGCGCTCTTTTTATCCCTCGTTAGCTTACTATGCGTAGATGAGTACTCATATAACTGACGCGCTGATTACCCATTTGACATTTTAAAAAAAAAAAAAAAAAGTTAATGTTAAAGCTGAGGTGGTGAATTGGCGAGGGGGTGAAGAGAAACTGGACAGTTCCGAAAATCTTGGCGTCCTCTTCAACTGAAAAAATCTCAACAAGTGTAAAAAAAAAAAAACAATATCAAAAATGATTGTTCTGATTGGAGCTACGTGCATAGCTGTTCTTAACGTGTTTCACATAAAATGAAGCGAGCGCTAATTATTAACGTCGACCGGCGAAATGAACATCCCAGAGTTGGTGCTACTCCTCGGATTGGCATTCCTATGAGGGACGATCCACATGTCTAATCAGCACACACACAGCGCTTCATTTATTCCGTGCCTTCCCTGAACTTGTACATCTCTTGTAACTTTTTTTTTCTTGCTGTTCAAAATATGCTTCTCATTTTTCTCCGTTTCTGCGTCGCTTTGGTATGGCCCATCTCCACATGACAAAATGTATAGTAATCCCTGCAGCTACCCCATGCCGCCACCCCATGCCGCCACCCCATGCCGCCACCCCATGCCGCCACCCCATGCCGCCACCCCATGCCGCTATGTTGTAGTCGCATTATTGTGTGGTTACCCATTTTAACATTTTTTTTCAATAGTTCATTTTTCCTCTTGTGAAATGCGTACAGACGATTTTCCGGGTGAAAAATTTTGTTTTTTTTTTTGATCATCCATATTGTTGGCCCTGCTTGGAGATGTCTCTGTATGTGAACCAGCGAGGTCATCTTTATCCGACACGGACATGCGCTCTCTTGCAAAATTTTCATTCTTCATTTTCACAAGTTTGTTTTTTGTGATGACCTTATCCTTGGTCTCCTGAGACATGTCTTCCATGTAGGTATTGTAAAAGGAGGCCATCTCCTCGATATACTGGAGGTCATTTTTTACCTCCCCATTTGCAATAATGTTGGAGAATTTTGCAAAGGAATTTTCGTCCTCAAAATATTTTGAGCAGAGGTGATTACTTAACAATTCGTAACACACATTTGTTAGATACACGGTTGGGCATTTGAAGGTAAAGGACCACCCACTGATTAGTAGTGTTTTTTTTTTTTCTTTCATTTGAATTTCTACATCATTTTCTTCATTAATGGTAGATTGAGTGGCGGAGCTGTAGTTTGAAAATTCTCTGTTCGGGGCATTTACACCTACATCACGATCTCCATTTTTGGTGGCGCCATTAGCGGTGGCGGACAGTACTTCCGGTGTGTCTGCTGCGGCGAACCCAGACGACGTGCCTTTTCCGCTCATTTTCTCTTTTCCCTTTTTCCCTTTTGTTTGATTCGAACTGTTACTTTGTGGTTGTGTTGGTGTTGTGGCCGCCACATCCGCCGTAGAGATGTGCTCGACCTCCCCATCCGCTGCAACCGCCACCACATCAATGACGCCATCGGCTTCCTTCTTTTCCGTATCCATGGAGTTGTTTTTAGTGTCTGTCTTACACTTGACTAACTTAAACTCGATGTCTTCCATGTAGTAGGACCATTGTGGGGTAGCATCCTCAACGTCTGCAAAAAAGTGAATAAACTTATCCCACGTGATAACAATTACACCTTCCACACACTTGTTGAAGAATCCTACACTGGTGAGGTAACCGCTGATCCTAGAACAGAAAATGCAGAGTATGGACTTCACATTAATTTCATGATTATAAAAGATAATGGAAGATTTTATTAAGCTTAATGCCTTGTTTAACTGAGGAATAGAATCACAATTATCATTAAGCTGAAAGGGAGAAACTGGTTTAATTAAATCTTCATCATCCACGATGGTCACAGAGGATAAATTCAGGAACTGAGCTTCGTCTATATTTTTTTCAAGCAAAATAGAATCATATAATATATTCATATTATTTAAGTAAGAATTTAAAAACTGTTTATATAGAAGAATGTATGAACAAAGGATATCCTTAATTGTATTTTTCTTCCATTGGATTAACTGAAAGAACGTTTTGACGCTGGTATAAATAATGTCTAGGTATTCATTTTGTATTTTTAATAAATCTTTTACATTTTTTATATATTTCCTTTGACACAACCATGAGCATTTTATCTTTTTACTATCTTTAATTCCATCTGATCTTATTTTTTCTGAATTCGAATAGCTATTTTCAAAATACTTCCAATACATTTTACACATCTCTACTTGTTTGAGCAAATCATTTTTTTTTTTCTTCATTGCTTCTATTAATATTTCTTGTTCCTTCAAGTAGCAGTCTTTTAAAATAATTAAACTTTTTTGGTTTATTTTTGTATCAATAACATCACAACTGATTTTCATGCTGTTCATAATTTTTCTGTAATTCATAAAGCCGTACTCTACCCAGTCGTTTATAATGCTGTGATTCAAATTGCATATCTCTCCGTTCATATTTATTACATTGTCTACCATTTCGTTTATTTTGTTTGAGGCGTTTTTCCCACTGTTCTTTTTTAGGAATGGTGTATCAGGGGCATTTTCTTCCTCTTTTTCTACGTCTTTTTCGCCCCCTTTTAGGCCCTCTGTTGCGTCCCCCTTTTGCCCTTGTTTTTTGGACCCCTTTTTCTTCTTTTCCTCCGAGTCCATTTTGTTGTTCTTCTTCCCCTTGGACTTCCCTTCACTCACAATGGTAGAAGCTGTGCTTCCCTTTTTCTTCTTCAAATCTGCTTCTGCACCCTTCGCCGCTTGACTGTTAAGGGGATTCTCCTCCCCTTGTATGGTGCCCAGATGTGTAGACTGCCCATTGGCTGACTCCTCCTTGGCTAACTCCTCCTTTTCAATGTTTAAAAAACTTTGGGTTAAATTATTTACCCGCGTGTTACCTCCCACGGAAACGCCTTTATTATAATAGCTGGTATCATTTTTTATAAATTCTTTGAAGAATCTATTCAAATTATTAATGTTGTAGGAGCCATGCCTTAAGGCCTCGGCCATTTTGTCGCTTATCCGTTCAAGGAAGTTAATAAAATTGTGGGTGCAGTTCTCCCTGCTTTTGTGATACTCTGTCATTTCAATGAAGTAGTACTTTTTGTATACTTCGAAGAAAATTTTTTTTTTTTCATGCAAGTTACTTTGAATGTCTTCATCTGGCAGGGTGTTGTCCCCTACCTGGATATCTGTCGCACTTATTGGATTCATCATTTGATCATTCTTCTGTTCGCTAGCGTTATAATTACCCGCAGGACAACCTGCGCTTTTTATGCCTACACCTTTAGCCCTTAGGGCACTGAAGTAGGTCTCTCTAAGATCCCGTGCCCACACTGATTCTTCTGTTTTGCGAGGTCCGCTGGTGTCGGCACTTGGCATTAGTAAAACCGTGCGCAGTTTAGATGATTGGCGGCGAGCCTAGGGATCGCTTGATACGACGAAGATGATGTGGTCTGGTCGGCCCACTTGGCCACAGGTACAACGACACAACCTGCATATGTGCATCAATAACACCTGCCCAATGGTCCACGCAATGAGTAGATATATATTTACTCGAGACCATACACAAATGGAGGGCAATTAAAACAAATTGGCAGGGGGTAGTTCATAAAAAAAAAAAAAACAAAAAAAAGGTTCAACATGGATAAGTCGTGCATGAAGTAGAGATAATCCAAATGTTTCGAAGAGGAAAAAAAAAAAAAAAAAAAAAA
>NW_012192649.1:116799-119830 GCF_000956335.1 Plasmodium fragile | reverse complement strand
AACCCTGAACCCTGAACCCTAAACCCTGAACCCTAAACCCTGAACCCTAAACCCTGAACCCTGAACCCTGAACCCTAAACCCTGAACCCTGAACCCTAAACCCTGAACCCTGAACCCTAAACCCTGTTACAGCGTGCACGTGGCACCTCCAAGTAAGCAAGAGGTTGACGTCAAGAAACCCTCTGCGCATGATGATCCAACTCCAGAATCCAAATCAGTGGGGTCCCACAACACTTTAAACCCTTACGGCGTCTGCTTACCTGGCCTTACTGGTGACAAGTGTCCTGCCGACAAGTATCATCCACCCCCGGATCAACCCAAACCCAAACCGAATCCGAACCCAAATCAATCGGGTAGTAGTGGCAGTTTAAGTGATGCTGATTTGGCGGATGGAGTTTCTGCTGGGGAAGCAAAGGGAGGTGGGGGTGGTCAAAAGGATGCTGGAAGCGCCGGTAGCGGAAGTCCAGGCGCAGCAGGCAGTAGCGCTGGTGGCGCCCAAGCAGCTGGTAGTAGTGGTGGTGGTAGTGCCCGTGGTGCAGCAGGTGCCGGTGGTGGAGCACGTGGTTCCCCTCCTTCCAGTGGCACCAGTTCAGACACCAATCAGCCAGATCAATCCATGCTCCCTCTTCCCTCGAAACCCTTCGACCCCCAGGATCTCATCCCTTATACCCCCGCGATCATTCCCGCGGTGGTTGGCATTGGGCTTATTGCGTTCTTCCTCTGGAAGGTAAGTACATACGGCAATCAGGGAATGCCGCACGTGCAGGATGTTTATACCTCAGACCATCCTTACGCGCACCAATACATGATAGTTCTAATCCATATACTCCTACACCTGCGTGCATTCCTTTTATCCTACCGTCCTCACCCTACTCTTTACCCCCCTTTTTCTGTTTAGTATTTTGCGTACCTCGCCAAACGCCGACGACAGTTTCGAACCGTTCGTGACGTGCCGTCACCGCCACTCGACGAAGAAATATTGCAACATCTACAACGCGGCGAGCCGCCACCCGATTACGGGTACACCATGATTAGGGATAGGCAACCTGCGTCTGCTGCCGGCCGCCGCGGACGACGTCATCCACGCGTGCATAAACGCACCATCATCGACCTACATCTAGAAGTGCTCAACGAATGCGACGCGGCCGCATGGGAAAACGTCAAAGACGACTATTTGCAAATACTCGTTGAAGAGTTTATGGGGGGCAACAACATGTGTACAAGTAGCTCGGATGTCTGTACCCCAGACGACGGTTTAGCAACCCACGATTCGACAACCCGCGATGTGACAACCGCGCATTCGACAAACCGGGATCTACCGATCGATTCCGACGGCACAGATCCATGTCCACCACATGACCCCGATCCATGGAGTTGTATGGAAACCATACGGTTAGAACAGGGCCCTTGTGCACCGAATGAGGACGACCCCGATCCATGGAAGTGTATGGAAACCATACAGTTACATGCCGAACAGAGTCGTTCACAACCAGCAGCGATACGTGAAATGCGGGCCCACCACTGGCACACCCATTGGATTAACTGGATTGACCGCAACAAGCACCTCTTGCGGGCGTGCACGACACAGCCGTGGTTTCTGCAATTAAAAGCGGATTGGAAACAATACGTGCGTCAGCACATGGTGGCAACCGCACCATCCGGTGAGCACAGGACAGCTGCAACCATGGAAAGGACGAAATTGGACTTGTGGAGACAATGGGTAGCGCAACAACATCGGCAAATGCGTATGTATTGTGAGGCGCAGTGGTTTCAACAGTTGTTGAATAATGTAGACGCGGCGACAGAATCGCAAAACGGCGAAGTACCTGGAGTGGAAACAGACTTAAACATGCAAATAGTAACAGCAGCAGCAGACATGCTACAAGTGCGAGATGTACCACGGTCCCAACCACTGCATCAGCAATCTTACATGAAAAAACCGTTAACCGCTAACATATGGATACTGATCCTGGCATTAGTCATAGAACAGTGCGAAATCGAATGTCGTTTGCAGGAGAAGGAGTTGTATGTGGATGATCTATTGCAGCAACTGTGACATTAGTATGACGGGGCATATGAATGCGACATAACGCATGCTGACCGTACACCACTTTTATTTCATTATGTGATATACTTAATATATTTCGCGTTTACATTATTCTATACCTTCTTTTTTTTTTTCTGCTCTCTTCTGCTTACTTGTGCTTACTTTTGCCTTGTTTGTTTCTTGTTGTGTAGTCAACTTCTTTTAACATGACCATAGGAACAGGGTGGGTACAGCTTACATGCATAACAAAACGTAGATTTAAATGAATAATATGAACGGGTAGTATTCTCCTTTATGTGAAGTTAATTATTACAACATGCGCACGTGCATTCTAAGGGTATAGTGCAGAACAAATATAGCATGCGACTAAGCATTCGAGTATAAGGAGAGCTTGTCTCTCCGAGCAACGCAGGCCGCGTAAACCGCATTGTAGCCGAGTGTAACCACGCGTCGACCAACGCGGCCAAGTGTAACCACGCGTCGAACAACGCGGCCGATTGTAACAACGATTCGACGAAGTACCCGAGTAAGCATTGTGCCGAGTGCAAGAAAGGAGGGAGAGATTGTCTCTCCGAGCAAACTCGTCGACCACAGCAGCCGCGTAAGAAGCTTCGAGCAAGCGGTTCGAGGGAAGTAGCCGCGTGTAAGAACGGAGGGAGAGATTGTCTCCGAGCAAGGGGTCCCAAAAAACGGATTCGAGGGAGCAGACAGTGCGGGGGCGCAGAGCGAAGGAACACACAAATTTTATGGGATCCACACGGGCCGCAACAACGGCGACAACGACGGCAGAAGAATTTATGTTGTTGTTATTACTGCGGTTTTTAGGTGTACACGCACAGACAGACAGTGTGTGTGTGCCAGGCGTTTAGTGGAGACCGGTGTAGAAAGGGGGGAGGGGGTATTATTCATGACGTGTTGTGTGTGTAGGGTAGTGTAGTAATACTTTTTTCCCCCCTTTCTTCAACAGCAGGAACGCAGCCGGAC
>NW_012192649.1:104367-116699 GCF_000956335.1 Plasmodium fragile | reverse complement strand
AACCCTAAACCCTGAACCCTGAACCCTAAACCCTGAACCCTGAACCCTAAACCCTGTTACAGCGTGCACGTGGCACCTCCAAGTAAGCAAGAGGTTGACGTCAAGAAACCCTCTGCGCATGATGATCCAACTCCAGAATCCAAATCAGTGGGGTCCCACAACACTTTAAACCCTTACGGCGTCTGCTTACCTGGCCTTACTGGTGACAAGTGTCCTGCCGACAAGTATCATCCACCCCCGGATCAACCCAAACCCAAACCGAATCCGAACCCAAATCAATCGGGTAGTAGTGGCAGTTTAAGTGATGCTGATTTGGCGGATGGAGTTTCTGCTGGGGAAGCAAAGGGAGGTGGGGGTGGTCAAAAGGATGCTGGAAGCGCCGGTAGCGGAAGTCCAGGCGCAGCAGGCAGTAGCGCTGGTGGCGCCCAAGCAGCTGGTAGTAGTGGTGGTGGTAGTGCCCGTGGTGCAGCAGGTGCCGGTGGTGGAGCACGTGGTTCCCCTCCTTCCAGTGGCACCAGTTCAGACACCAATCAGCCAGATCAATCCATGCTCCCTCTTCCCTCGAAACCCTTCGACCCCCAGGATCTCATCCCTTATACCCCCGCGATCATTCCCGCGGTGGTTGGCATTGGGCTTATTGCGTTCTTCCTCTGGAAGGTAAGTACATACGGCAATCAGGGAATGCCGCACGTGCAGGATGTTTATACCTCAGACCATCCTTACGCGCACCAATACATGATAGTTCTAATCCATATACTCCTACACCTGCGTGCATTCCTTTTATCCTACCGTCCTCACCCTACTCTTTACCCCCCTTTTTCTGTTTAGTATTTTGCGTACCTCGCCAAACGCCGACGACAGTTTCGAACCGTTCGTGACGTGCCGTCACCGCCACTCGACGAAGAAATATTGCAACATCTACAACGCGGCGAGCCGCCACCCGATTACGGGTACACCATGATTAGGGATAGGCAACCTGCGTCTGCTGCCGGCCGCCGCGGACGACGTCATCCACGCGTGCATAAACGCACCATCATCGACCTACATCTAGAAGTGCTCAACGAATGCGACGCGGCCGCATGGGAAAACGTCAAAGACGACTATTTGCAAATACTCGTTGAAGAGTTTATGGGGGGCAACAACATGTGTACAAGTAGCTCGGATGTCTGTACCCCAGACGACGGTTTAGCAACCCACGATTCGACAACCCGCGATGTGACAACCGCGCATTCGACAAACCGGGATCTACCGATCGATTCCGACGGCACAGATCCATGTCCACCACATGACCCCGATCCATGGAGTTGTATGGAAACCATACGGTTAGAACAGGGCCCTTGTGCACCGAATGAGGACGACCCCGATCCATGGAAGTGTATGGAAACCATACAGTTACATGCCGAACAGAGTCGTTCACAACCAGCAGCGATACGTGAAATGCGGGCCCACCACTGGCACACCCATTGGATTAACTGGATTGACCGCAACAAGCACCTCTTGCGGGCGTGCACGACACAGCCGTGGTTTCTGCAATTAAAAGCGGATTGGAAACAATACGTGCGTCAGCACATGGTGGCAACCGCACCATCCGGTGAGCACAGGACAGCTGCAACCATGGAAAGGACGAAATTGGACTTGTGGAGACAATGGGTAGCGCAACAACATCGGCAAATGCGTATGTATTGTGAGGCGCAGTGGTTTCAACAGTTGTTGAATAATGTAGACGCGGCGACAGAATCGCAAAACGGCGAAGTACCTGGAGTGGAAACAGACTTAAACATGCAAATAGTAACAGCAGCAGCAGACATGCTACAAGTGCGAGATGTACCACGGTCCCAACCACTGCATCAGCAATCTTACATGAAAAAACCGTTAACCGCTAACATATGGATACTGATCCTGGCATTAGTCATAGAACAGTGCGAAATCGAATGTCGTTTGCAGGAGAAGGAGTTGTATGTGGATGATCTATTGCAGCAACTGTGACATTAGTATGACGGGGCATATGAATGCGACATAACGCATGCTGACCGTACACCACTTTTATTTCATTATGTGATATACTTAATATATTTCGCGTTTACATTATTCTATACCTTCTTTTTTTTTTTCTGCTCTCTTCTGCTTACTTGTGCTTACTTTTGCCTTGTTTGTTTCTTGTTGTGTAGTCAACTTCTTTTAACATGACCATAGGAACAGGGTGGGTACAGCTTACATGCATAACAAAACGTAGATTTAAATGAATAATATGAACGGGTAGTATTCTCCTTTATGTGAAGTTAATTATTACAACATGCGCACGTGCATTCTAAGGGTATAGTGCAGAACAAATATAGCATGCGACTAAGCATTCGAGTATAAGGAGAGCTTGTCTCTCCGAGCAACGCAGGCCGCGTAAACCGCATTGTAGCCGAGTGTAACCACGCGTCGACCAACGCGGCCAAGTGTAACCACGCGTCGAACAACGCGGCCGATTGTAACAACGATTCGACGAAGTACCCGAGTAAGCATTGTGCCGAGTGCAAGAAAGGAGGGAGAGATTGTCTCTCCGAGCAAACTCGTCGACCACAGCAGCCGCGTAAGAAGCTTCGAGCAAGCGGTTCGAGGGAAGTAGCCGCGTGTAAGAACGGAGGGAGAGATTGTCTCCGAGCAAGGGGTCCCAAAAAACGGATTCGAGGGAGCAGACAGTGCGGGGGCGCAGAGCGAAGGAACACACAAATTTTATGGGATCCACACGGGCCGCAACAACGGCGACAACGACGGCAGAAGAATTTATGTTGTTGTTATTACTGCGGTTTTTAGGTGTACACGCACAGACAGACAGTGTGTGTGTGCCAGGCGTTTAGTGGAGACCGGTGTAGAAAGGGGGGAGGGGGTATTATTCATGACGTGTTGTGTGTGTAGGGTAGTGTAGTAATACTTTTTTCCCCCCTTTCTTCAACAGCAGGAACGCAGCCGGACGGCTGCCACGACGGCGGCAAGGACGGACGAAGTATTTGATGTTGTTGTTATTACTGCGGTTTTGAGGTGTACGCAGAGACAGTGCGTGTCACGGCGTTTAGTGGACACCGGTGTAGAAAGGCCTATTCATGACGCGTTGCGTGTGAACGGTAGTGTAGTAGTACTTTTTTTTTTTTTCCTTCCTTTTTCTTTTGTTTTCTCTTTTCCCTTTTGCTCTTTTTGTTTTGCTTTTTGATTATTCTTTACGGTGGAGCAAGTTCATGTGTGGACCCGAGAGAACGTCTGGTCTGTATTGTGTAGAGCATGTTGTTATGAATTTGTAGGACTATGTTTTTTTTCGTTCACTTTTTTTTTCTTGTTCCCCTTTTTTCATTTCTTTTTTTCCTTCTTCCAAATCCCGCGCTTTGTAGGATGTGTGATTAAATTCAGATAGCGGTATTTTGTTCATGGGACATGCTTCCGCAGGGACCCTATACTGCAAGACATGTTCCATTCGCTACAAATCTGAATACTAAGTAACAGAATATTGTGTCCATATTATATTCAAGCTGTTATCTGAGACATAATGATATCATTCGTTTCATTATATTGGTTTATGGTTGTGACAATATGTCGTATCAGAAGTTAGGGGCTTTATTAGCACATTATGTACTATCGAGGCGTCTGCAGGGCAAGACGGCGGACTATAAGGTATTTTATTAAGATTAAGACCTGGCACGGCGGTGTAATTATAACCGCCTCTATATATGATAGTATGTATACATGCCTGTATATATAATTGTGCGCATGCGAGCGTGCACTAATTCCCTATTAATCATACAATGCGCACATACCGCACGCGAAGTACGCACCCAGGCATGGGAACATATGAATATGGACGAGAACGCTAGTGTGGCCACTTATGCACACACATATATATTCCTTATGCGCCATACAGGAATTCATATGGACAGATATAAAAGCGCTACTCGAACAGTTTGTGAAATATATGCAGAACGAGGAACTAGACACCCTTGCAGCTAATTGTTTAAACCACGGTTACACATATCCGCCAAAGGCAAAAAGACCGCTCGTAGCTAAAGCGGGCGACAGAATTATGTGCAGACTGATGACACGAGCAATATTTTTTATGAATGCGCCGCGTACGCAGTCCGGCGGTTCGCACAATACCGAAGATCATAATGACGCGTTGAAGGAACATATAAGATTCGCAATAGTAAATATATTTATGTACATATTGAACGAATCTGCATGCAAAAGTGACATGGGTATATATTATGCATGGGAGGTTGTGAAAAAGCTGGAAAAAGGTTGGAGTGGCCACATTACAACGGGAAACTGCAAGCGGGGAGAGTTTGAAAACATACACAGCGAGGAATTCGACATGGGGAAAAGGATTAGGGCATGGTTACAGGACAATACGACATTGAGGGACACATTTGCTGGTCCCGACATACACAGTACATGTAAGAACACATTAGCAGGAAATGGGCGCAAAGAAACGGGTACAAAGGAATCTAATGCAAAGATTGAGCTCACGCACGCGGAAAAGTCAGTTATAGAGACATTAGGCAAGGGGATGAAGACACTTGTTGACGGGGTGAAGACGGCGGTAGAGACATGCGAGCAGACACCTGGAGCATGCATGCAGTCTATCGACGCTGTCTCCCGTAGCGATCCGGAGGATGCCGACAGTAAGGCCATAGAACATAACCCTGTCGACAGCGGTAAACCAGCACAAACAGTAGCGGCAGGTAAGACCGATGAGAGCAAGCACGAATACGGCACGCTCTCTACGTACCGTACGACTGCTCATGGACGGCGCCACACAATACACGCACGCGGCGAGAACAGCACAGCAAACGACTTCGTAGCACCACTTCGCTCAACGTACACTTGCCGAGTGGAGCGGCCACGACGGCAGTGGTAGCGGCGCGGACGGAGATGAGTGGCCACGGCAGCGATATCGGAGGCGAGGGACGCAGACGAGCGGAACGGGACGTCGAGAAATAAAACTTGTACTGCTACCATCTAGCCCAAGTTCACCGCGTACGCAGTCCACCTCACCGTGCGCTTGCTGTCGCCTGACGCAGTCCATCGCAGTCCATCTCGATCCATGCAGCCGACCTACCGTGCCGCTAGCTGACCGCACCGTCCCGGCCCCCTTCTTTCTGTACCACTTGTGTCCTCTGTTGTTATCATGTTTCTACCATATTTCTCCTTTTTGTAGCGGGGACGGACAAGAACAAAAAGAAAGAAGACAGCAGTAACGGGCAGGTAGTAACGACGACACCAGAAGTACCACCAGTTAAGGTACCAGAGGCACCAAAGGAGGTTGTTCCTGAGAAGAAAGGACCGACAAAAGGGACAGGGGAAGAGGGAGTGGCCAGGTCCGATGATGCCGCACCGGCATCCATACCACAACCCCCACCTGCGGCACCACCACCATCACAATCATCGTCGGCATCGGGCTCAGGAACACCAACACCGCAGGATGCAGACAAAGCAGGTAAGTGCACAGAGAGTTCCACCAGTACGAATAAAAACGGATCCGGCGTTAGCGTAAGCTTCGGGTGTACTTCAGACGCAGCTTTAGGAGTTCCCTCTAGTAAACTCCCGACTCCCCCTGATCCAGCGCCAGGTAACAATTCCTATGCACCATAGTGCAAATACACACCCGAAGTAACATTAGAAGCACAAAAAAAAAAAAAAACAAGAAACAACAATTTCCGGAGAGAGAGGGAGAGACATCACGGAGATAACACTGAGAGCGAGAAACCAAACGTCGAATGAGACTGACCGGCACAGCGTGCCGGGGCAAGCCAGGCGAGCGAGTAAGCCGCCGCGGGATGTAGACGTCGACAGACGCAGACGCACACACACACTGTGTGAGTGTGTTGTGTGTTGTGTGTGGCAGACAGAGAGAGTCTTTTCCCGGGGTGGCACCCTACCCCCGTCCGCCGGGGTCATCAGTTAAACGACGGCAACGAACTATCAGCGACTGGACGGTGAATCCAACGATCGGTTGCATCGTGTGAGCAATCAACCATCCAACGCAAACTTCAGTGTTCTCATGTTTTCCTTCACCCTCCTTTACTTCACTTTACACGTGCAGATCGCACACAAAGTAACAGTGTACCACAGCCTGCCGCAGCAGCGGAACCACCGGCTGCACCCGCATCAGCCGCACCGGCCGCAGCAGGAGCAGGAGGCAAGGGACCAAGTCAAGGGCCAGGACCTGGACAACAACCCCCCCCACCTCCACCACCGCCACCAAAACCGAACCCGAACCCAAATCAATCGGGTAGTAGTGGCAGTTTCAGTGATGCTGATTTGGCGGATGGAGTTTCTGGTGGGGAAGGACCAGGCGGCGGTGCCGACGTTGGTGATGGTAGCCTCGTCCCAGGTGCTGCAGGCATTGTACCTGGTGTTCCTGGAGTGGGAGGCGTACCGGGTGTCGGTACCCCCGGTTCTCCGGAAATTGGTCCTCAGGGTCCTGCGGGTCCCTCAGGGGAAACAGGGTCCTCCTCAGGACCAGTCTCAGGGCCTGAGGCCAAAGACTCGGGAACATTGGAAAAGGCGAAAGAGAATGTCAACTTACAGAAGGATGATCCTAGTATCCATGCTACTGCCGAAATCCCTACATGGACCTGGGACGACCTTATCCCCTACACCCCCGCGATCATTCCCGCGGTGGTTGGTATTGGGATCATTGCGTTCTTCCTCTGGAAGGTAAGTACATACGGCAATCACGGAATCCCGCATGTGAAGGATGTTTATACGTGAGAACATACCTACGCGCACCAATATATGATCGTTATAACCAATATACTCCTACACCTGTATTCATTCCTTTTATCGTACCGTCCTCACCCTGCTCTTTACCCACTTTTTCTGCTTAGTATTTTGCCTACCTCGCCAAACGACGACGAACATATCGAACCGTTCGTGACGTGCCGTCACCGCCACTCGACGAAGAAATATTGCAACATCTACAACGCGGCGACCTGCCACCACCCGATTACGGGTACACCATGGTTAGGGCTAGGCCACCTTCGTCAACATCCGACCGACGACGACGTCAACCACGCGTGCATAAGCGCACGATCATCGAGCTACATTTAGAAGTGCTCAACGAATGTGAAGCAACCGAATGGGAAAACGTCAAAGACGACTATTTGCACATACTCGTTCACGAGTTTATGGGGGGCAACAACATGTGTACAAGTAGCTCGGATGTCTGTACCCCAGACGACGGTTTAGCAACCCACGATTCGACAACCCGCGATGTGACAACCGCGCATTCGACAAACCGGGATCTACCGATCGATTCCGACGGCACAGATCCATGTCCACCACATGACCCCGATCCATGGAGTTGTATGGAAACCATACAGTTAGCCACGGACCCTTGTGGACCTAAGGAAGATGACCCCGATCCATGGAGTTGTATGGAAACTATACCGTTAGCAACGGAACCTGGTCCACCTCACGAACAGGACCAATGCAGTTGTATGGAAACTATACAATTACAAACGGACCCATGTCCACCGCATGAACACGACCCCGATCCATGGACATGTATGGAGACTATACCGTTAGCACCGGGCCCTTGTCCACCGAATGACCCCGATCCATGGAGTTGCATGGAAACCATGCAGTTAGAAACGCACCCTTGTCCACCGAATGAACACCACCCCGATCCATGTAGTTGTATGGAAACTATACAGTTCGCAACGGACAATTGTCCTCCTAATGACTGCGATCCATGGCGTTGTATGGAAAACATACAGTTAGCAACGGACAGTTCTCCACCGAATGACCCCGATCCATGGAGTTGTATGGAAAACATACATACAGACACAGCACAGAGTCCCTCTACTGGTCGCGGGCATGCGACTTCGGACTGCATCCATTGGATTAACTGGATTGACCGCAACAAGCACCTATTGCAGGAGTGCACGACGCAGCCGTGGTTTTTGCAATTAAAGGCGGAATGGAAACAATACCTGCGTGAGCACATTGCGGCAAACGACGCATCCGGTGAGCACAGGAAAGCCGCAACCATGCACAGGAAGAAATTAGACTTGTGGAGACAGTGGATAGCGCAACTACATCGGCAAATGTGTATGTATAACGCGGAGGCGTGGTTCCAATACCTATTGAGTAACATAGAACAAGAAAACACATTACACGGGCAACGAGTGCCCGGACCTAACAAAGACACAGTGCAAGCGGCCATCATATCCGGCCTAAACACGGAAGACACCCACTTGATGCCAGAAGTACCCCATGAAGAACATATACCGTCACCCAGCGTGAAACAGCGCGAACAGCAGGACCTATATCCGGATCTATATAGGACGAAATGGTTAACCGCTAAAATATGGATACTGATCCTGGCATTAGTCCTAGAACAGTGCGAAGTCGATCGCAGTTTGCAGGAGAAGGAGTTATATGTGGATGATCTATTGCACAACATCTGCAATTAGGATGACGACGCTCATGCATGCGGCATAACGCCTGCTAACCGTACACCACTTTTATTTCATTATGTGATATACATAATATATTTCTGGTTTACATTATTCCATACCTTCTTTTTTTTTTTTTCCGCTCTGTTCTGCTTGCTTGTGCTTACTTGCTGTTTACTTTTGCCTTGTTTTGTTCTTTTTCTGTGTAGTCCACTTCTTTTAACATGCCCATAGGAACAGGTGGGTACACGTCAACTGCATATAACATGTACATTTACATGAATAATATGAAGGGGTAGTATTCTCCTTTATGGGAAATTAATTATTAAAAGCTGCGCACGTGCATTCTACGGGTATCGTGCAGCACACATATAGCATGCGACTACGCATTCGCGTATAGGGTGCTTCTGTGCCGCGTCGCCGTCATCGCGCTTTCGTAACGGGCATTGTCTCCGAGTGTAAGACCGATTCGACGAAGGAGTGTCCGAGTGTAAGAACCAGGAGGAGATTGTCTCTCCGAGCAAACGTGGCCGGGTAAACAGAGATTGTCCGAGTCAGACCGATTCGACGAAGGAGTGTCCGAGTGTAAGAACGAGGAGGAGATTGTCTCTCCGAGCAACCGCGTCGACCCACGCGGGCGATTGTAACAACGATTCGACGAAGGATTGTCCGAGTGTAAGAAGGAGGAGAGATTGTCTCTCCGAGCAAACGCGTCGACCAAAGCGGCCAAGTGTAAGAAGGATTCGACGAAGTAGCCGAGTGTAAGAAAGGAGGAGCATTGTCTCTCCGAGCAAACGCGTCCACGAGATAGCCGAGCAACCGCGGCCGCGTGTAAGAACGAGCAGAGATTGTCTCTCCGAGCAACCGCGTCGACCAAAGCGGCCGCGTGCACGCAGGAGGACCATTGTCTCTGCGAGCAACCGCGTCCACCCACGCGGCCCCGTGCAAGACCGATTCGACGAAGTAGCCGAGTGTAAGAAGGATTCGACGAAGTAGACGAGTGTACGAAGGTACACATTGTCTCTCCGAGCAAACGCGTCGACCAAAGCGGCCGGGTACACGGATTGTAGCCGAGTAACGCGGCCGAGTGTACGAAGGATTCGACGCAATAGCTGCGTGTACGAAAGGAGGAGAGATTGTCTCGCCGAGCAAACGCGGCCGCGTAAACACGACTGTCCGAGTGAAGCAGTTCGACGAAGTCGCCGAGTGTAAGAAAGGAGGACGATTGTCTCTCCGAGCAACGTGACCGAGCAAACGTGGCCGGGTGAACGTATTCGACGCAGGATTGTCCGAGTGTAAGAAAGGAGGAAGACATTGTCTCTCCGAGCAAACGCGTCGACCAACGCGGCAAGGTGCAAGACCGATTCGACGACGTAACCGAGTGTAAGAACGGAGGGAGACATTGTCTCTCCGACCACACGCGCCTGCGTATAGGCCCTTGTCCGAGTGTAACCGCGCTTCGACGAAGTAGCCCAGTAACAAGGACGCGGCGAGTAGGGCAAATTGATGTTGTTGTTATACTGCGGTGTAGCCTACACCGGTGTAGAAAGGCGTATTCATGACGCGTTGCGTGTGTGAACGGTAGTAGTAGTAGTACTTTTTCCTATTTTTTCCTTGCCTGTTTTTTTTTTTTTCTCTCTTTAATTTTTTACTAATTTTTGTTTCTGTGCATATTATTCTTTCCTAAACAATATCAGAATAGTGTAAACAGTTTGTGTACTGTGCAATTCTGTATTGTGCATTTTCCTTATATAAATTATATGTGTGATCGGATTTTCCCCACTAATATAGTAATAAGCATATTCATGAGGCACAGGTGTGCACGGCATCAGGGCGGAATATGAATAATGTGCACAATATTCTCACATAGCATTAATATCCTGTATTATGGCACGTAATGCACCATGGCCGGGCACTTAGTAAATGTAATGGCCGAATGGGTACGAGCCAGGGAACTATCGGAGCAGAGACAGGTTGATGTAAGTGTTCACTCAGAACAAGGAAATGCACGACACAGCGACGAAGGGCGGCGGAATATAGTGTTGGTACATATATGTGCGGTAACACATACGGAAAGCAAGGTAGAGTCCTATAGAGTTGATATATTGTTATATATTAATCATTTTCTCTATGTATATATTTCGTAGAAGGCACTATGGGCAGATATGGAAAATGTATTAAAGGATTTTGTGGATTACATGGAAAAAATAGAGGACCGATTAGAAATGTATGCCACAAACTGTGAGGCTGCAGGTTGGACACGTAGAGGACGCGAGCACGAACAAACAAGATATACCGATCATTCAGTTGGGGATGTCATGAAATGCAGACTCATGGTTGGAGCATTACATTTTGTAACTGGGTGGAGCAATCAACTGAAAAAGGATAACGACCCATCGCACAATGATACGGCCATGAAGGCTATTATGAGGTGCCTCGTGGGCAATGTTTTTGCGTATATATTGGCTGAAATAAAGTGTGGATATCAGTGGCTAGGACCAGACTGGGCATGGCACACCATGCAGGAGTTTGCTGAGGGCAGCCAAGACCCGTCTAATCCAATTTCAAGTGGAACATGTACGCAAGACATATATACGGGTATTAAAATAGGGAAAGGGAACTTACAGGAAGCGGTAAAAAAATGGTTACAGAAAAGTCCAAAGATAAGTGCTAGTATAAAACAAATAGAGCAGAACCCACAATGCCACATACCCTGGGCACAGTACAAGAGGCGTATGCAACAGACAGGGCAAGATGCAGACATTTCCAGTATATTTCAGGAGACACATATGCAGGGGTTAGTAAAACAGCAGGTAACAAAAATGTTTAAGACAATTACCAAAACAGTAACAAGGGAGCACAGAAGGGTACGAAATAGACCAGGGGGAGCCATGAGATCCGAGGATAGTGCTGTTGAATCTGCGGACGAGGAAGAGGACGACGACGATGAAGAGCAGCAGAACGCAGAAGAGAACATGAAGCACAGGACAGGTAACAGTGCGACTCCTAAGACTACGAATACGAATAGTACGGCCGCTACCGATAAGACTGCGGATGGATGCCGCCACCACAACAACACGCACACGCGGCGACGACGGCAGCGACAGCGGCAACGACGTGTAGACGAGGGCCGGAGTGGGATGGCGCCGACAAATAAAAGTGTACTGCACCATGCAGCCGACCCAGTCAACCGATTGCACCTCGACCCACTGCATCGTACCCAACATCGAGGCGACCATACCCTACTCACCCACCACTCCTTTGTTCTTTGTTTTTTCATCCATTCCGCTTTGTTTTAACAAACATCGACCCTCTCTGTTTCCCCTTCTTAGCTAAACCAATGAGTCCAGCGCCGGGGCCAAATGGAACAGATGATAAGAACAAGGACCAAGCACAACCGTCAAGCACACAATCACCAGCAGTTTCAGGTACAGGTACAGGGGGAACTCCATCACCACCAACAGGACAACCACGATCAGATGGCTCAGCAGCAGAGAACGGGGTCACATCAGCAACAGTACCCGTACCACAACCGCCACCTGCGGCACCATCATCACCGAAAGCAGGGGACACGGCATCCACGGAACAAAGCCCAGGTCGAGGACCAGGTCAGGCACCAGGACCTGGACAACAACCCCCGCAACAACCACTACCACCCCAGGGCCATGCGCCTGAGGGCACCCAAGGCGGGCAGGATGCAGACAACGCAGGTCAGTGCACACAGAGTTCCACCAGTACGAATACGAACGGATCCGGCGTTAGCATCAGCCTCGGGTGCACTCCAGATTCCGCGTGGGGAGTTCCCTCTAGTATACCTCCAAATCCCCCTGATCCAGCGCCAGGTATCAATTTCTATGCACCATAGTGCACATAAACACCCGAAGTAACATTAGACGG
>NW_012192649.1:99857-104156 GCF_000956335.1 Plasmodium fragile | reverse complement strand
TTTTCTCTCTTTAATTTTTTACTAATTTTTGTTTCTGTGCATATTATTCTTTCCTAAACAATATCAGAATAGTGTAAACAGTTTGTGTACTGTGCAATTCTGTATTGTGCATTTTCCTTATATAAATTATATGTGTGATCGGATTTTCCCCACTAATATAGTAATAAGCATATTCATGAGGCACAGGTGTGCACGGCATCAGGGCGGAATATGAATAATGTGCACAATATTCTCACATAGCATTAATATCCTGTATTATGGCACGTAATGCACCATGGCCGGGCACTTAGTAAATGTAATGGCCGAATGGGTACGAGCCAGGGAACTATCGGAGCAGAGACAGGTTGATGTAAGTGTTCACTCAGAACAAGGAAATGCACGACACAGCGACGAAGGGCGGCGGAATATAGTGTTGGTACATATATGTGCGGTAACACATACGGAAAGCAAGGTAGAGTCCTATAGAGTTGATATATTGTTATATATTAATCATTTTCTCTATGTATATATTTCGTAGAAGGCACTATGGGCAGATATGGAAAATGTATTAAAGGATTTTGTGGATTACATGGAAAAAATAGAGGACCGATTAGAAATGTATGCCACAAACTGTGAGGCTGCAGGTTGGACACGTAGAGGACGCGAGCACGAACAAACAAGATATACCGATCATTCAGTTGGGGATGTCATGAAATGCAGACTCATGGTTGGAGCATTACATTTTGTAACTGGGTGGAGCAATCAACTGAAAAAGGATAACGACCCATCGCACAATGATACGGCCATGAAGGCTATTATGAGGTGCCTCGTGGGCAATGTTTTTGCGTATATATTGGCTGAAATAAAGTGTGGATATCAGTGGCTAGGACCAGACTGGGCATGGCACACCATGCAGGAGTTTGCTGAGGGCAGCCAAGACCCGTCTAATCCAATTTCAAGTGGAACATGTACGCAAGACATATATACGGGTATTAAAATAGGGAAAGGGAACTTACAGGAAGCGGTAAAAAAATGGTTACAGAAAAGTCCAAAGATAAGTGCTAGTATAAAACAAATAGAGCAGAACCCACAATGCCACATACCCTGGGCACAGTACAAGAGGCGTATGCAACAGACAGGGCAAGATGCAGACATTTCCAGTATATTTCAGGAGACACATATGCAGGGGTTAGTAAAACAGCAGGTAACAAAAATGTTTAAGACAATTACCAAAACAGTAACAAGGGAGCACAGAAGGGTACGAAATAGACCAGGGGGAGCCATGAGATCCGAGGATAGTGCTGTTGAATCTGCGGACGAGGAAGAGGACGACGACGATGAAGAGCAGCAGAACGCAGAAGAGAACATGAAGCACAGGACAGGTAACAGTGCGACTCCTAAGACTACGAATACGAATAGTACGGCCGCTACCGATAAGACTGCGGATGGATGCCGCCACCACAACAACACGCACACGCGGCGACGACGGCAGCGACAGCGGCAACGACGTGTAGACGAGGGCCGGAGTGGGATGGCGCCGACAAATAAAAGTGTACTGCACCATGCAGCCGACCCAGTCAACCGATTGCACCTCGACCCACTGCATCGTACCCAACATCGAGGCGACCATACCCTACTCACCCACCACTCCTTTGTTCTTTGTTTTTTCATCCATTCCGCTTTGTTTTAACAAACATCGACCCTCTCTGTTTCCCCTTCTTAGCTAAACCAATGAGTCCAGCGCCGGGGCCAAATGGAACAGATGATAAGAACAAGGACCAAGCACAACCGTCAAGCACACAATCACCAGCAGTTTCAGGTACAGGTACAGGGGGAACTCCATCACCACCAACAGGACAACCACGATCAGATGGCTCAGCAGCAGAGAACGGGGTCACATCAGCAACAGTACCCGTACCACAACCGCCACCTGCGGCACCATCATCACCGAAAGCAGGGGACACGGCATCCACGGAACAAAGCCCAGGTCGAGGACCAGGTCAGGCACCAGGACCTGGACAACAACCCCCGCAACAACCACTACCACCCCAGGGCCATGCGCCTGAGGGCACCCAAGGCGGGCAGGATGCAGACAACGCAGGTCAGTGCACACAGAGTTCCACCAGTACGAATACGAACGGATCCGGCGTTAGCATCAGCCTCGGGTGCACTCCAGATTCCGCGTGGGGAGTTCCCTCTAGTATACCTCCAAATCCCCCTGATCCAGCGCCAGGTATCAATTTCTATGCACCATAGTGCACATAAACACCCGAAGTAACATTAGACGGAAAAAAAAAAAAACAAGCAACCATTTCCGCAGAGACAAGGAGAGACAACACGGCGAGACACCACGGAGAGCGAGAAACCAACGTTGAATGAGAATGAGGGGCACAGCAGCGGGGAGAAGCCTCGGGATGTAGACGTCGACGTCGACACGTAGACGGGTAGAAGTCGAGAGACACACACTGTGTGTTCTGTTGCGTGTTGTGTTGTGTGTGGGTGCGCGAGAGAGAGTCTTTTCCCGGAGTGGCACCCTACCCCCGTGCCATACGACAGACCACAACCGCGTAGCCGTCCCCGTGCCCCCGTGGCACCATGTGGTCAACCATGTCGGACACCATCACTGACGGACCATGCAACCCTGCAACCGCCGTGGACCGACTGTGTGACCATGCGCCTAATAAAAAACTTCAGTTTCATCATCATAACATGTTCCTTGTGGTTTACATTTGTAGGTACGCGTACTCACGAGGATAATTCGAGTAAGGGCGGACAAGACGTAAAATCAGCGCAGGAACCAGCACCGGAACCGGCGGCACCGTCCAATGCAGGTTCTACAGCAACATCATCAGACACAACAACACCATCTTCTGACGCAACGACACCATCCACAGCAACAGCAGCGGAGGGTACAACGAGTGACACGAAGCATGCCGACTCCGGGGAAGCAGTCGTCACTGGCGACAACGATGACCCCCCTCCGCTCAATCCACCCAAACCCAAACCGAACCCGAACCCAAATCAATCGGGCAGTAGTGGCAGTAGCCATTTTCCCGCTGTGTCTGAACCCGCCAGTACGCACCTGTATTCACCCGGTGATGTGAAAGTGTCATTCACACTTGAACCAGATATAAATAAGCTGCGAGGAAATTACGGACCACGTACCCCACAGGTTCCTCATCCTATAGGCCCAAATAAGGGTCCGTCCAATGATGGTGGTCCAACCGCGCCCGACCTAACCGACGCGGTCCTTACCGCCACTACTCCCGTACTCTTCTTCCTGTCCGCCGTCATCGTGGCCCTCCTTGGTTATTCCCTTTGGAAGGTAAGTATATATGGCAATCAGGGCATGCCGCATGTGCACGATGTTTATAGCTCAGAACATCCCGACGGGCTGCAATATATGATCGTTGCAACCCATATACTCCTACATCCGCGTTCATTCCTTGTATCCTACCGTCCTCACCCTGCTCTTTACCCCCCTTTTTCTGTTTAGTATTTTGCCCACCTCGCCAAACGACGACGAACATATCGAACCGTTCGTGACGTGCCGTCACCGGCACTCGACGAAGAAATACTCGACCATCTGCAACGCGGCGACCTGCCACCACCCGATTACGGCTACACTATGAGTACGGATAGGCAACCTGCGTCCACATCCGGTAGAGGCCGCCCACCGCGCGTGCATAAGCGCACGATCATCGAGCTACATCTAGAAGTGCTCCACGAATGTGACGCAGCCGCGTGGGAAAACGTCAAAGACGACTATTTGCACATACTCGTTGAAGAGTTTATGGGGGGCAATAACGGGCACAGTAGTTTCCCGGCTTCTTCTTCGACCGAGGAATCGACAACCCACCATTCGACAAGCCACACCCGCCTAACGCGGGATCCCACCGACACGGAAGCATCTCCACCTAATGAAGATGATCCCGATCCATGGAGTTGTCTGGAAACTATACAATTACAACCGGACCCTTGCCCACCTAATGAAGATGACCCCGATCCATGGACATGTATGGAGACTATACCGTTAGCACCGGGCCCTTGTCCACCGAATGACCCCGATCCATGGAGTTGCATGGAAACCATGCAGTTAGAAACGCACCCTTGTCCACCGAATGACCCCGATGTATGGCGTTGTATGGAAACCATACAGTTAGCAACGGACAATTGTCCTCCTAACGACGAGCACCCCGATCCATGGCGTTGTATGGAAAACATACAGTTAGCAACGGAACCTTGTCGACCTAACGAAGAGGACCCATGGAGTTGTATGGAAAACATGCAGTTAGCAACGGAACCTTGTCGACCTAACGA
>NW_012192649.1:71212-99757 GCF_000956335.1 Plasmodium fragile | reverse complement strand
TAACGAAGAGGACCCATGGAGTTGTATGGAAAACATGCAGTTAGCAACGGAACCTTGTCGACCTAACGAAGAGGACCCATGGAGTTGTATGGAAAGCATACAGTTAGCCCCGGACCCATGTCCACTGAACGACCCCGATCCATGGAGTTGTATGGAACACATACAGTTAGCAACGTACACTTCTCCACCTAATGCAGATGACCCCGATCCATGGAGTTGTATGGAAACCATACAGTTCGCCACGGACCCGTTTCCACCTAACGCAGAGGACCGATGGAATTGTATAGAACCCATGCAGTTAGCAACGGACCCTTCTGCATCTAACGCCGATGACCCCGATCCATGGAATTGTATGGAAACCATACAGTTAGAACAAGCAGGGACTCATTCGCCCCCTCCATTCTCTTCCGACCCCGGGAATGACATGCCGGCATTAGACCGCACTAAGTGGATCCCTTGGATTGACCGCAACAAACATATTCTGCGGGCGTGCACGACGCAGCCGTGGTTTCTGCAATTAACAGCAGATTGGAAACAATACCTGCGTGAGCACATTGCGGCAAACGACGCATCCGGTGAGCACAGGAAAGCCGCAACCATGCACAGGAAGAAATTAGACTTGTGGAAACAATGGGTCGCGCAACAACATCGGCACATGAGTATGTATGGCCAGGAGGCGTGGTTTCAACATTTGTTGAATAGTGTACAGCAGGAGACAGTACCGCAAACAGGCGAAGTACCTGGAGTCGAAAAACAATTAGAAGTGGAAAAAGTAATGGGAACAGCAGACACACTAAGAGTGACACATGCACCGCGGTCGCAACTGCATCATGCACCGCATATGACAAAACCGGTAACCGCTAAAATATGGATACTGCTGCTCGCGTTCGTAATCGAACAATGCGAGCTCGAACGCAGTTTGCAGGAGAAGGAGTTATATGTGGATGACCTATTGGAGAAGCTCTGAACTTCGGATGACGTTGCATATGAATGCAACATAACGCATGCTACCCGCACACCACTTTTATTTCATTATGTGATATACATAATACATTTCTTGTTTGCACTATTCCATACGTTTTTTTTTTGCTGCTCTGTTCTGCTTACTTCTGTTTCTTTGTGCTCACTTTTGCCTTGTTTTGTTCTTTTTCTGTGTAGTCCACTTCTTTTAACATGACCATGGGCACACGGTGGTACACGTCAAATGCATATAACATGTAGATTTACATGAATAATATGACGCGGTAGTATTCTCCTTTATGTGAAGTTAATTATTAAAAGCTGAGCACGTGCATTCGCAGGGTATAGTGCAGAACACATATAGCATGCGAATACGCATTCGAGTATAAGGAGAGATTGTCTCTCCGAGCAAACGCGGCCGCGTAAACCGCATTGTAGCCGAGTGTAAGAACCATTCGACGAAGTAGCCGCGTGTACGACGCATTCGACGAAGGATTGTCCGAGTGTAAGAAAGGAGGGAGAGATTGTCTCTCCGAGCAAACTCGTCGAGCAACGCGGCCGCGTGCAAGCACGATTCGACGAAGCAGCCACGGGAAGGACGGCACCAAGGACGGTAGAAGCGAATTGATGTTGTTGTTATTACTGCGGTTTAGCCTACACCGGTGTAGAAAGGCGTATTCATGACGCGGGGCGTATAGGTAGCAGTAGTAGTACTTTTTTTTTTTTTCCTGTCTATGTTTCTTTTCTTTTTCTTTTTCTTGGTTTTTTTTTTTGGGGCTCCATATTTATTCCTCTGTCATTCTCTGTATATAGTTCCAGCGGCATATAATAACAGTAGACGAATGGGATTGCATACAGGGCAGATAGTTGTTTTGTTCTCTATACAGTTCCAATGTTATGTGTTAACGCCAGCAATTACTCATCAATAGTAAAGGCACAATAGAACACGGTCTAGAGGGGTCATGTGCAGGTTAATATAGTTCACGCGGGACATTGCGACAATACTCAGGTGTGTAATATTTGAGCTAATCGAAGACGAAGAAGTATGTCGGCTAAGGAGTTAGGGGACATATTGGCAAAATACGTACAGGAAAGGAGAATAGGGGGATCGTATGAGGTAATTTCCTATACATACAAGCCGCGTGAGGCGGTGTGCAAAAGGCAGCACATATGTGTGCCTAACAGCAGCATAATACAGGGCACCAGCATGTCGGACATGTGCGTGCTTCATATGTACCGCATACGGCACATTTACATGTAACAGGAAGGAAGGGACACATATAATTAGATGATTGCCACGGTTCGTGAATAATAGTGTGCCACCACATATATATGTGCATTGTGTTCAACGCAGAGTAAGTTATGGAAGGATATGCAATACCAACTGGAGCTTTTTATTAGGCATATGAACAATGACAGTGAGTACCACAATGCTAAGAACTGTGAGAATGCATACTGGCAGCATCCACTAGAGGACGGGACGCAAGACCAACCAGCAAGGCAGATGAGTAGGAGGAAAGAAAGAGTTATATGCAGACTCATGACGCAAGCGATATATTTTGCAAATGCGTGGAGTACAGCTGTACAGGAGAACGTAGGCCACGATGACCATAGTAAGGATATTAAGGGGCTAATAAGATGCACAATAGCGGATATATACCAAGACATACTCCGGACATATGCATGCGAAGGTCACTGGGGTACATATTACGCCTGGTACGTCGTGGACCAAATGTGGGGAAACATGAAGGCAAATTGGGGCGAGCAGAATTGTAAGAAGGGGAAGTACACGACTATAGAATTGAAGACTTGGAACATGAGGAGTAAGATGAAGACCTGGCTAAAGCAGAATGAAACGATGAAGAAGAAGATTGATGCCGAGAAACTAAACGATGGCTGCAAGGGAAGAACAGTGAACGTAGGGCGCGACATGACAAAGGAGTCAGAACAACAGATAGATGAGACCACGAAGACTGCAATGAGGCAAAACGTACAAGAAATTTTTACTGACATGAAGACAGACATTGGACAAAAACATGCAATATTCACAGCATCGCCTAAGAAAGACCCCACGGACCCTTCTGTGGACGACGCAGACGACCGGGAGAATGCCGAGATAGAGAAACGAATGAAACAAGCAATCGCGCAAGTGAAAGACCAATTAAACGCAGTGATCGCGAAGACTGCCGCTGAACAAGCAGCCGCCGCCGAAGCGGCAGCGGCCAAACCAGCCACGACCAAGCCGGCAACCACAAAACCGGCAGCAGCAGGAGGTCAGAAAGGGGCGAAGCCCTCGGCACCATCACCAGAAGGCACATCAGGAACATCACCAGGATCAGGAAGGTCAGATCCCGGATCCCCAGATACACCGCTGCCACCACCCGCGGCACCAGCAGGGGACACGGCATCCACGGGGCAAGGACCGGGTCAGGCACCAGGACCCGTACCACAACCCCCACCTGCGGCACCACCCTCGACACCATCATCACCACCAGAGAGTGGAGCATCCGGTACAGGAAGTAATGGCAATGCAGGAACAGGGTCAACGGCAGCACCATCGGGAACACCTCAGACAGAAGGTAAGAAATCAGGGACCGAATGTGTCACTAATATAAATGAAGAGAGCACACATAGTACGTACGCTGGCACGCACACAGTACGTCTGAGTATTTCCTTCACTAACACGGATCCGAAGTCTGGTTGCTCAGGAAGTAGTACCCCAGGTAGTCACACCAATTAGAACAAAAAAGAGAGAGAAAAAAAAAAAGAAGCAACTTTTCCGGACACACCACGGCGAGGAAACCCGGATGCACTGCGCATGACCACCACAACACCGGGTCCGCCGCGCCCGGTAGCGATAGGTCGGCCGCGGCATGTAGACAGACAGACGTAGACAGACGCACGTCGACAGACAGACCGACACACACTGTGTGTGTGTTGTGTGTGTTGTGTGTGTGGTGTGGGTGGGAGACAGAGAGAGAGTCTTTTCCCCGGGGTGGCACCCTACCCCGTGCACTGCTGCGGCCCGCCGTCCCCATCCACGGAGGACAACCGTGAAACGACGGCGCAACCAACCACGAGCAACCCTGGGCAACCACCCTGTAAACCCATGGGACCCATCAACCATATGCTGCACAAAACTTCAGTTGCCTTCGAAATGTTTCCTCCTTCTGCTCGACATTTGCAGGTCAACATACTGAGAAGGATAGCTCGCGTACGGATGCAGAAGGTGCCAAATCAACGGAAGCACCGGCGCAACCAGCAGCAGCGGAAGATGCAAAAACAGCACAAACATCAGAGAACGGTTCCCCTGGCAAGGACGGTGTTCAGGATACCGTCGTTGACGGCGGCAACGATGACCTCCCTCCTCTCAATCCACCCAAACCAAAACCGCCCCCGACCCCAGATCAATCGGGTAGTAGTGGCGGCACCAGCGGCGCATCAGATCAACCGGGTTCCTCTGGTACTGGTTCTACTGGTGACCACACCCCAGGTTCTTCAGGACCTGGCTCCACGGGGACTTCGCAACCAGGTACCTCAGGTAATGGCTCCACAGGGGTTCACCAGGGAGATTTCTCGGGTCTCTCCCTCGATGACCCTGGCATCTTCAAAGGTCGTAATCCTGGTGGAGGACTGGTGCCACCGACCTTAGATGAGGGCACTTCTCAGAAACCCATTGAATACCCCGGCACACCCAGGAATCCGAATAGTGGTCCCCATGCGCCCGACCTAACCGACGACGTCCTTATTGCCACTACTCCCGTACTCTTCTTCCTGTCCGCCGTCACCGTCGCCCTTCTTGGTTATTCCCTGTGGAAGGTAAGTGCATACGCCAATCAGGGAATGCCGCATGTGCAGGATGTTCATACCTCAGAACATCCCGCCGGGCTGCAATATATGATCTTTCTTACCAATATGCCCCTACATCCGCGTTCATTCCTTTTATCCTACCTTCCTCACCATCCTCTTTGCCCCCCTTTTTCTGCTTAGTATTTTGCCTACCTCGGACAAAAACGACGACGAACATATCGAACCGTTCGTGACGTGCCGTCACCGCCACTCGACGAAGAAATTCTAGACCATCTACAACGCGGCGAACTGCCGCCACCCGATTACGGGTACACAATGATTAGGGATACGCAACCTCCGTCAACATCCGGTAGAGGCCGCCCCCCACGCGTGCATAAGCGCACCATCATCGAGCTACATCTAGAAGTGCTCAACGAATGTGCAGCCACCGAGTGGGAAAACGTCAAAGACGACTATTGGCAGATTGTCGTGGAGCAGTTTGCGCCCGACTTGGAACAGGACGCGGACACGAATAACAACATCTTGGGTGTTTCGACCTCAGACTATGGTTCTCCAGGGACCAATGTTTCCTCCACCTTCGATCCACCCACCGATTCCAACGGAACGGATCCATGTCCACCACATGACCCCGATCCTTGGAGTTGTATGGAAACCATACCGTTACAAACGGACCCATGTCACCCTAACGCAGAGGACTCCGATCCATGGAGTTGTATGGAACACATAGAGTTAGAAACGGACCCTTGTCCACCTAATGCTGATGACCCCGATGCATGGGGTTGTATGGACACCATGCAGTTAGAAACGGGCCCTTGTGCACCGAATGACCCCGCTCAATGGCGTTATATGGAAAACATACAGTTAGCAACGGACCCTTGTCCACCTAATGACCCCGATCCATGGAGTTGTATGGAAAACATACAGTTACCAAGGGACCCTTGCCCACCTAACAACGACGACCCCGATCCATGGAGTTGTATGGAAACCATACAGTTAGCAACGAACCCTTGTCGCCCTAACGAAGAGGACCGATGGAGTTGTATGGAAACTATACCGTTAGCAACGGACCCTTGTCCACCGAATGAACAGGACCGATGGCATTGTATGGAAACCATACAGTTAGACGCTGAACAACATCGCCCTTCCGACCACGTGACGTCGGCGTGCACCCAATGGATTAACTGGATTGACCGCAACAAACATATTCTGCGGGCGTGCACGACGCAGCCGTGGTGTTTGCAACTACAAGCGGATTGGAAACAATACCTGCGTGAGCACATGGCGGCAAACGAGGACAACGGAGTATACGGTGAGAACAGGACAGCTGCAACCATGGACAGCAAGCAGCACGCATGGAAAGAATGGGTCGCACAGCAACATCGGCAAATGCGTATGTATTGTGAGGCGCAGTGGTTTCAACATTTGTTGAATAATGTAGCGCAGGAGACAGTGTCGGACAACGGCGCCGTACCACGAGTAGAAAAACACTTAGAAGTGGAAAATGTAATGGCCGCAGAAGATGTTCTAAGAGTGCGAGCTTTACCGCGGACGCAACTGCATCCGCAACCTTACATGACAAAACCGTTAACCGCTAACATATGGATACTGATCCTGGCATTAGTCATACAACAGTGCGAGCTCGAGAGTAGTATGCAAGACAAGGAGTTATATGTGGATGACCTATTGCAGCAACTGAGACATTAGCATGACGGGGCATATGAATGCGACATAACGCATGCTAACCGTACACCACTTTTATTTCATTATGTGATATACATAATATATTTCGGGTTTACATTAT
This sequence comes from Plasmodium fragile, assembly GCF_000956335.1. Lineage (NCBI taxonomy): Eukaryota > Apicomplexa > Aconoidasida > Haemosporida > Plasmodiidae > Plasmodium > Plasmodium fragile. The sequence goes on along the minus strand of NW_012192649.1, from coordinate 93,186 downwards.
TCCATACCGTCTTTTTTTTTTTGCTGCTCTGTTCTGCTTACTTGTGCTTACTTTTGCCTTGTTTTGTTCTTTTTATGTGTAGTCAACTTTTTTTATTATGACTATACGCTTCCGGCTGTAGAGGTTACATGCATATAAAATGTAGATTTACATGAATAATATGCAGGGGTCGTATTCTCCTTTATGTGACGTTAAATATTAACAGATGCGCACGTGCATTATACGCGCATAGTGAAGCACAAATATAGCACGCGCATACGCATTCGAGTATAAGGAGACATTTTCTCTCGGCGCAAACCCGGCCGCGTAAACCGCATTGTAGCCGCGTGTGAGAAGGACGAGAGCTTGTCTCTCCGAGCAAACGCGTCGATCCACGCGGCCAAGTGCAACACGGATTCGACGAAGTAGCCGCGTGTAAGACACGAGGGAGCGATTGTCTCTTCGAGCAAACGCGGCCGATTGTAACAGCGATTCGACGACGTAGCCGAGTAACGCGGCCGAGTGCAGGAAGGATTCGACGAAGGATTGTCCGAGTGTAAGAAAGGAGGGAGACATTGTCTCTCCGAGCACACGCGGTCGATTGTAAGCAGGATTCGACGAAGTGGCCGAGTGTCCGAAGGTAGACATTGTCCGTCCGAGCAAACGCGTCGACCAAAGCGGCCGAGTGTAAGAAGGTACACATTGTCTCTCCGAGCAAACGCGTCGACCAACGCGGCTCTAGTGTCACAACGATTCGACGAAGTAGCCGAATAAGGGGTTCGAGGGAAGGATCCAGAGGCGGCTCCAGCCAGGGAGCACAGAGCGGGCGGGCGAGAAGGAACACACATATTATGTGGGAGGGCGAACCACGGAAGCAAGGCGGCAACGACGGCGGCAACGACGGCAGCAACGACGTCATCCGCATTGATGTTGTTACTGCGGGGTTTTAGGTGTACGCACAGATAGACACAGTGTGTGAGAAGGCGTTTAGTGGAGACCGGTATAGACAGGCGGGAGCGGGCGTTATTTATGACGTGTTGTGTGTAGTGTACTTTTCCTATTTGGTCCTTTCTTTTTTTATTTTTTGTTCTTTCTCTTCTTTCTTTTCCTTTTTCTATATTCATTTTTCGATTATTACTTATATATGCGTGCTGCGCGATTTATTAGTAGTGGAACAATGCGCTTGCGGGGCAGGGACACATGAAGGGTTGTTTTCTGTGCAGATTTCTACTGTTAAGTGATAACCGCAGCCATTCCTGTTACGTTGTAAAGTGGGAGAATAGGAGGAAGGTGTAGATGGGCAATATAATGCTAAATATATTTCATATACAACATTGGGGTAGTAGTTCAGATTGCAGCGTGGTTACTTACCGAAGGAAAAACACTATGTCGGCTACAGAGTTAGGGGATTTACTGGTGGAGTATGTCAGGCTCCGAGGAGATTACATGTCCGAAGAACAATATCAAGTAAGGCACCATGAGGGAATATGTGAGAACACGGAAATTTCGGGGGCATGTGTACACACGGCACACATGCGTACTGTGGGATGTAGGCAAATTGAGGTTAAGGGAACATTATGGTTATGTATTACTATTTTTTAAAACCGAAGCGAAAAAACACAAGGAGTGGGTTGTCTTGTATGAATTTATTCACGATCACAGAGACCGTGTGGACACAGTAGTATATAGGTATGTCAATTATTTTAACATTGTAGAATATGCTATTGAAGGACATATATGATCAGTTAGGAAAGTTTGTGGAGTACATGGAAGATCGAGAGACAATAATGCCGTTTACCGTTAATTGTGATGATGAGGGCTGGATACATGGAAACGAAGGTATTAGGAAAATGAAGACGGAAGGAAACAGACCTATATGTAGGCTTATGGTAGGGGCTCTATATTTTATGAACAAAAACAAATGGAAACGGCAAAGTGGAGAAGGGGCGGACACTGGAGATGACCGCCTAAAGGACTAGTAAGGTGTGCAATAGTAAACATGTTTGGAGCATTATTGCTGGAGGCATCCTGTGGCGCAGACTGGGGCATACAGCAGGCCTGGTATATAATGCAACAAACAGAGCAGTCTATGCCTGGTTTAATTACGGACAAGATTTGTAACATGCAAAGGGCTGAGAATATAAAAATTGGAGACTGGTCCATGAAAGACAACATAAAGAAGTGGTTGGACGAAAATGAGGAGTTTAAAGCGAAATTACAGGTGAAGAAAGTAGGAAATAAGTGCACGGGAAATGCGCAGAGCACATCAGAAAATGAGGGCGCATCAACAGCACTTAGTGCAGGGCACGGAAACAAAATTAAGCAAAAAAAGAGTGCTGCGGAAATTCTGTGGGGTAAAGTGAAGAATGTAGTTCGGGAAGCTAGAAAAGAGGTACGACACAAAATAAAAGACCTGAATAACAACATACCGAGCCAGCCTTATGCCAACGTCACGCCCAGGAAGGACTATACAGACATCTCCGACTCGGAGGAAGAGAACGAAGAAGACGAAGATGGCGATGATGACGATGCAGGAGAGGAGGACGCGAATGGTAAGAAGATTACAGGAGCAGCGTGTTACTAATACGGGGCAATAAGAACACGCATAGTACGCATGCGTCTGAATACGCATACGGCCGCATACTAACAAGGCCGGCACGGACATGAGCGCCACCAACATGACTGCGCATATGGATGCCGCCACAACACAACAACGCACACGGGGCGCCACAGTCAAAACAACGCACACGTGGGGGAACAACACCCCCTCGTTGAGCGATGAGCACAGCGGCGACGCAGTGTACACGAGCGTACCGTGCAGCGGCCACGACGGGAGCGGCGACGGTGAGGGACCAGATGACGACAAATAAAAGTGTACTGCACCATGCAGCCGACCCTACCCTGCCGCCACCTGACCGCACCGTCCCGGCCCGTTCTTTCTGTACCACTTGTGTCCCTTTTTTTTTTTATCATCTTTCTACCATGTTTCTTGGGTTCCCCATCTTCGGTAAACCCACTGCAGGACCCAAACTCGAGGATACCGGAGGCGCCAGGTCATTGCCGCCATCGCAACCAGGAGCGCAACCGCAAGCACCGGCATCTCCAGTATTACCAGCCAGACCACCACCACCAGAACCGGCACGTTCTGCTGCAGGACAGGGGGAATCATCGAAGGAGTCGAAAGAAACAGGTAAGTGCTCCAAGGGGACAGAGACTTATACAGTCAAAAACGCAGGCGCAGGTGTCCACGGATCCACATCAAATACTTATGTGTCTTTTGGAACGACATCTGACATTGACGGTACTTGTGGGAAGAAACCCGAAGACTCGGGACCAGGTAGTCTCCTGAGTACATGTCGACAACAAAAACACAGAGAAAACCAACAGACACCACTTTTCCGGAGAGAACACGGACAGAGGGCGAGACAGAAACCAACGTCGAATGGGAATGAGCGGCAGAGCGATGGGTCGGCCTCGGGATGTAGACAGCCAGATGTCGACGTCGACACACACAGACACACACACTGTCTGTGTATTGTGTGTTGTGTTGTGTGCGGGAGAGAGAGAGAGTCTTTTCCCGGAGTGGCACCTACCCTGCCAACCACCGTTCCCACCGCGCCGACGAAGGATGGACAACGATCGGTGCTGAACCGTGTGGCCAACCATCATCGACGGACCGTGATCAACAAACAACCACCGCACAACACTTGAGTTATTTCCATATTCTTCCTTTTCGTTCAAACTCACAGGTACTGGACCTACACAGATCACGACACGTCACGCTCCGGAGGATTCACCGCCGGTACCCGCCCCCGCACCGGGAGCAGTACCCACTGAACCCTCAACTCCCGTAGCAGTAGGATCCGAGAAACCCGGTGCATCCGCTGGACCCAGTCCGCCGGCTCCTGAACCTGTGAACGAGGAAGTCCAAGCAACTTCTCCGGGTACTGGCCACGACACTAGCGCCCCCGGTTCCTCGGTGAACAGCAGTACGGATGACCCCCCTCCTCTCAATCCACCCAAACCAAAACCGCCCCCGACCCCAGATCAATCGGGGTCGAGCGGCGACGACACAACCACTGCAGGTGGTGTGTCTGGTGGGGAAGGAAAAGGCGGAGGTGGGGGTGGTCAAAAGGATGGTGGCGGCCCCGGTAGCGGAAGTGCAGCAGGAGGAGGTAGTAGTGGTGGTGGTGCAGGAGGACGTACTGAGCAGGCAGGTACCCTTACCCCTGCCACCCCTTCCGTGCCGCCCGGCCTCACATGGGAAGATATTAAGCCGTACACCCCTGCCATCATCCCAGCGGTGGTTGGTATTGGGGTCATTGCGTTCTTTCTCTGGAAGGTAAGTATATACGGCAATCAGGGAACGCCGCATGTGCAGGATGTTCATACCTCAGAACATCCCTACGCGCACCCATACATGATCGTTCGCACCAATATACTCCTACACCCGCGTTCATTCCTGTTATCCTACCGTCCTCACCATCCTCTTTGCCCCCCTTTTTCTGCTTAGTATTTTGCCTACCTCGGACAAAAACGACGACGAACATATCGAACCGTTCGTGACGTGCCGTCACCGCCACTCGACGAAGAAATTCTAGACCATCTACAACGCGGCGAACTGCCGCCACCCGATTACGGGTACACCATGATTCGGGATACGCAACCTCCGTCAACATCCGGTAGAGGCCGCCCCCCACGCGTGCATAAGCGCACGATCATGGAGCTACATTTAGAAGTGCTCAACGAATGTGAAGCAACCGAGTGGGAAAACGTCAAAGACGATTTTTACGGGATTATTTTGGAGGAGTTTGCACATGACTTGGAGCCGGATGCAAACGGGCATAGTAGTTTCCCGGATGCTCCTACCACAAACCAGGGTTTATCAGGGAACCATGTTTCCTGCACCCTCGACCCACCCACTGACATCGAACGAACGGATGCATGTCTACCTAACGAAGAGGACCCCGAGCCATGGAAGTGTATGGAAACTACAGAGTTAGAAACGAATGCATGTCCACCGAATGACCCCGACCCATGGAGTTGTATGGAAAACATACCGTTAGCACACGACGCGACTCTTCCTGCCGCTCCATCCTTCTCCGACCCCGAGCACGCGACTTCGGACTGCACCCAATGGATTAACTGGATTGACCGCAACAAGTACTTTTTGCGGGAGTGCACGACGCAGCCGTGGTTTTTGCAATTAAAAGCGGAATGGAAACAATACCTGCGCGAGCACATGGTGGCAAACGAGGATAACGCAGTATACGGGCACATTGACAACGGTGAAGCGGCAACCCTGCAGATGAACAAACTGCGGTTGTGGAAACAATGGGTAGCGCAACAACATGCACAAGTGCTTATGTATTGTGAGGAGGCGTGGTTTAAGCATTTGTTAGACAATATCGCGGAGGACATAGTATCGCCAACAGGCGAAGTACCTGTAGTGGAAAAAGACTTAAAAATGGAAATAGTAACGGCCGCAGAAGATATACTAAGAGTGAGAGATTTACCGCGGTCGCAACTGCATCGGCAACCGCACATGAAAAAACGGTTAACCGCTCAAACATGGATACTGATCCTGGCATTAGTCATGGAACAGTGCGAGGTTGAAAGCCGTTTGCAAGAGAAGGAGTTATATGTAGATGAACTATTGCAGCAACTGTGACATTCGGATGACGGGGCATATGCATGCGACATAACGCATGCTGACCGTAGACCACTTGTACTTCATTATGTGATATACATAATATATTTCTGGTTTACATTATTCCATACCGTCTTTTTTTTTTGTTCTGCTCTTTTCTGCTTGTGCTTACTTTTGCTTTGTTTTGTTCTTTTTCTGTGTAGTCCACTTCTTTTAACATGACCATAGGAACAGGTGCGTACCGGTTAAATGCATATAACATGTAGATTTACATGAATAATATGAACGGGGTAGTATTCTCCTTTATGTTAAGTTAATTATTAAAAGCTGAGCACGTGCATTCTACGGGTATCGTGCAGCACAACCATAGCATGCGACTACGCATTCGAGTATAAGGAGAGCTTGTCTCTCCGCGCAAACGCGGCCGCGTAAACCACATTGTAGCCGAGTGTAACCACGCGTCGACCAACGCGGCCAAGTGTAACCACGCGTCGAACAACGCGGCCGATTGTAACAACGATTCGACGAAGTACCCGAGTAAGCATTGTGCCGAGTGCAAGAAAGGAGGGAGAGATTGTCTCTCCGAGCAAACTCGTCGACCAACGCGGACGCGTAAGCAGCTTCGAGGAAGGGGTTCGACGAAGTGGCCGCGTAAACCGCATGGTAGCCGAGTGTAAGAACCACGAGACATTGTCTGTCCGAGCAAACGCGGCCCGGGTAAACGGGATTGTCCGAGTGTACGACGCATTCGACGAAGTAGCCGAGTGTACGAAGGAGGAGAGATTGTCTCTCGGAGCAAGTGGTTTGAGTGAAAAGTCCGCGGAAGTACCCCAGTAAGGGGTTCGAGTGACGGATCCACAGAGAGGTAGCACAGAGGGTGCAGTGGAGCGTGGCGCAGGCATGCACACACATATTATATGCGGGAGCAAGAACGAGGGCAGGAAGGCGGCAACGACGGCAGCAACGACGGCGGCCACGACGGCAGAAGAAATTGATGTTGTTACTGCGGTTTTTAGGTGTACGCACACAGAGACAGTGTGTGTGCAGGCGTTTAGTGGAGACCGGTGTAGAAAAGGTGTGGGGGTATATTCATGACGCGTTGTGTGTGTACGGTAGTGTAGTAGTACTTATTTTTTGCTTTCTTTCTTCGTTTTTTTTTCTTTCTCTTCTTGTTATTCTATCCTTGTATTTTTTTCTCTTTTCTCGATATAGTTCTCCCTTAGCGAGGCTATAACTCGTGTACGGTAGAACTCTAGTGAGCACAATTACCTATGATACCAGCAGTTCACGTAAATATTGTTGTAGAAGTAGAGGAAGAATAATTATTTAGCACAATATGAACATATTGAGGGAGAGAATGTTATAAGCGTTACCATTGGATATATGCAGAATAGTAATATTTCAACGGGTCTGGACAAAGTAGAGAATACTAATAGAATAATACTATTATGTCCGCAAAGCACCTAGCCCAGGTGTTGGCCCAATACGTGATGGCGCGGGGTGCATACATGGGCCACGAGGATTATCTGGTAACTTAGAGTGATGGGCAGGATATTAAACGTAATGCACCTTACTTAGCTTATGCATAATGGGGAGGCAGTTTATGGAGCGCAGATACGTGCCATATGTGAATGAGTATGAACGGTGTCCCCTGTTATGCTAGTGCGGGTGTACTTAGTGCAGTTTGCATAGGAATGTACTCACACGTGGATTAAGTGTAAAGGCGGACGCGCACGTTGTAAACTATGAATACATGTATATGTGTCCTATTATTTGCAGCAAAAACTGTGGGATGATATAGAAATGGAGTTAGGGCAGTTTGTGCAATACATGGTAGATATGGACATGGAGGCCCTGGGTTCGAACTGTGCGAATGTGTATTATAAGCACCCGCAGGATCCAAATGGTGTGGAGAGACTAGTCACACGCGCGGGAGACAGAATTATGTGCAAGCTGATGTCTGGGGCATTATTCTTTCTATACCAAAGCAACGCAACCGCAAAAATCCAAGGAATAGACCACACAAATGATGAAACGTTGAGGGAGTACGTAAGATGTGCCATACTGAATATGTTTGCAAAGTTTTTAAAGCAGTCAGCGTGTGACGGAAAATGGGGTTTATGGTACGCATGGTACACAGTGGAAAGGGAAATGGACGAATCCATGGGAGGAGTAATGAAAAGGGTGAATTGTGCAAATGAAGTATATCAAAATATTCAAGCTGCAGGATGGTCTATGGAACAGAAAATTGCAACATGGTTAAGTACGGACCACAAACTAAAGGACAGATTGGGCAAAGCAGGTGTAAGCAATATCTGTAAATGGGAACTGGATAAGGACGGGCACATCAAAGGCCGAAAGGGTACGGCACATGTAGACAATACGACGCACATGATAGCCACAAACGTAACGAAGCCATTGACGGAAGGTATAAAGGAAATTTTGGTGGACATTAAGAAGGAAGTTAAGGAGACCATACAACGCGGGCTGCATACTCAACAGGCCCCGGGAGTACAAGGGGTACAGACACCGTCGCCATCACCACCAGGTAGGTCAGATCACGGTAGTGGGGAATCGTCCGGGTCCGCCCCTGCAATATCAGGAGCTAATGAGCCGGCAACCACACCATCCAAGGTACCGACAGGTAAGGACCGATGGGGAGAAAGGACGAATACGGCCAAATACGAATACGAATATACGGTCGGTACAGCCCGTACTGATGCCGACACAACGGAACGGCCACAACAATGCACGCGCGGCGGAACAGCACAGCAAACGACTTCGCTGACGTTGAGTGGCGACCACGATGGCAGCGGCGAGCGTACCGTATTGCTCAATATGGATGCCACCACAACAACACGCGAACACGGTGGCGAACAACGCACACGGCTTCGTTGATGTTGAGCGGCGAACGTACAATTGCCGAGTGGAGAGGCCACGACGGCACCAATAGCGGAGACGGGCGGTGCACACGGACGGAACGGGTCGACGGACGAGATGACGGCGACAACATAAAAGTTGTACTGCTACCATCTAGCCCAAGTTCACCGAGTACGCAGTCCACGCAGTGGACTCTGCCGCTACCGGGCCACACCGTCCCGGCCCCTTCTTTCTGTACCACTTGTGTCGTTTTTTGTTTTTATCATCTTTCTCATCCATCTGTCGTACATCCCTCATTACAGGTGCAGGAGGAGCCTCGGCCGCTAAGCCGGCCCCAAAAGGAACAGGCACGCAAGGACCAGGAGCTGGACAACAACCCCCATCACCACCACCACAACAGCCAGAAAACACAAGTACGAGCAATACAGGCGCTGCGGCACCTGACACAGGCACTGGAAGCACGACACCTGATAAAGGTAAGGAAGGAGTACTTTGCAATGAGGACAAGGACGAATCCAGCATAAGGGGCCCGAAGCCAACAGTACAGGCCGATCCTATTGACTATAACCTTCGGGGCCACGGAAGTGTTACTATGGTTATTGTTACCCCGGAGCTCCCTAAGAAGTGCCCCGGCAATGGTAATGCAGGCATATGAGACCCCGCTTGCGCTTCAGGCACTGCATTTGAACTGAGTTTTACGGATGACAATGCAATCCTCCACCACCCTGCGCTGATCACTACGGGAGAGTACTTTACGTGGTCCACTGTAGAAAAAAAAAGCAAAAAAAAAAAAAAAAAAAAAAAAAAAAAAAAAAAAAAGAAACAACTTTTCCGGAGAGAGAGGGAGAGATACCACGGAGCGATAGAAACCAAACGTCGAATAAGAATGAGGAAGGGCAGAGCGACGGGGCGACCGGGGCGGAGAGAGCGAGCGACGGGTCGGTCATGAGTTGTAGACGTCGACAGATGTCGACAGACAGACACGCACACACACTGTGTGTGTTGTGTGTTGTGTGCGAGACAGAGAGAGTCTTTTCCCGGAGTGGCACCCTGCCCCCGTCCGTCCCCATCCACGGAGGTCAACCGTGGAACGGCGCGACTGACCCTGTGGCCAATCACAGTCAACCGTGTAGCCCACGGTGTGGTCAACCATCCAACTAACACACTTTAGGTTCTTTCCACATACTTCCCGTTCTTAATTGTACCTACAGGTAGTGAGACAAAGGTTGATTCCACGGAAAGTGCAACTAAGGCTAAGGGGCCACAGCCACCTCCGCAGAAATCGGATATTAGTGTTCAGGACAATACCAGAGAGAAGGGTGCTTCAGTGAGTACTAAACAGGAGAATAAACCAGTTGATGATACTGGTAAGGATGGAAGCACAGATCCTGCTTCAACATCCCCCGAGGAAAAGAGCGGGCACAGTGCGAATCCGGCTGGTGGCGAAACAGGTTCCACTGCACATGACACGGACGGCTTGGGATCAGTACACAACAGTAGCAACTTATGGGCAATAGGATCAGTACCCTCCGGTGATAACAAGGCTGATGGCAAAGGTGGTGGACCACCAGGCTTGGAAGAATACGGCTCTGGCATAAAGTGCAACGACAACCCTTCAGACAAGAGGTGTGACCCCCAATTCTCAATAACATTCAAACCGGATGCAACTAGTCTGGGGGGAGGATATGGGACCTGGACACCGCGCGATGGATTAAATGGGCAACCAGCACAATCAGGTAATGTACCTGGTCCACAGGATAAAATCCCAGGTGAAACTACAGATGGTAGCGGCCCGTATCCTCCTGACCTAACCGCCGACATCCTGACCGCCACTACTCCCGTGCTGTTTTTTCTCGCTTCCGTCATCGTTGCCCTTCTTGGTTATTCCCTTTGGAAGGTAAGGACACACATACGACGCGACGCCGTGTATGTATCCGTCATATGTACCATAGACACATGTGTTCCCAACGGGATGCTTTGTACGATCATTCTAACACCCATGCATTCACCTCATCGGCCTTGTTCTTTTTTTTTTTGTTTAGTACTTTGCCTTCCTCGGAAAAAAACGACGACGCACATATCGAACCGTTCGTGACGTGCCGTCACCGCCACTCCACGAAGACATATTGCAACATCTACAACGCGGCGAACTGCCGCCACCCGATTACGGGTACACGATGGTTAGGGCTACGCGGGCTGCGTCAACATCCGAACGCCGCGGACAACGTCCACCACGCGTGAATCGCCGCACCATCCTCGAGCTACATCTAGAAGTGCTCAACGAATGTGAAGCGACCGAATGGGAACACGTCAAAGAGCACTATTTGCAGATTGTCGTGGAGGAGTTTGCAAATAACTTGATGCGGGACGACCACAGGAATAACACTATCTTGGATGTTCCTAACTCGCACGCCGCTTTAGCAACCCACGATGCGACAACCCGGAATCCACCCACGGACATCGACGCAACAAATCCATTACCACCGAATGAAGACGACCCCGATGCATGGAGTTGTATGGAAACCATACAGTTCGCAACGGCCCGTTCTCCACCTAACGAAGATGACCCCGACCCATGGAGTTGTATGGAAACTATACAGTTCGATGCACCACAGAGTCGTGCTCATTCCAACCCCGAGCACGCGACCCCCGACCACACTAATTGGATTAACTGGATTCACCGCAACACGCATCTATTGCGGGCGTGCACGGGGAAAACGTGGTTTAATGCCCTCAAAACGGAATGGAAACAATACCTGCGCGAGCACATGGTGGCAAACGAGGATAACGCAGTATACGGGCACCGTCAATTCGGTCAGCGTGGCAATATCCCATCCGTAGAGATGAAGAAAGATGCCTGGAACGAGTGGGTCGAACAGCAACATCGGCAAATGAGTGTACATAGCGACGAGGCGTGGTTCCAACATTTGTTGCATACTGCACAGGAGGAGACAGAATCGCAAAACGGCCAAGCACCTATAGTGGACAAAGAGTTAGAAGTGGAACAAGTAATGGCAGCAGCACATGTGCTACGAGTGCGAGATTTACCGCGCTCGCAACCACCCCATGAGCAATACTACCAGCAGAAACACTTAATTGCCAAATTGTGGATGCTCCTCCTCGCGTCCGTAATCGAAGAATGCGAGGTCGAGAGAAGTGTGCAGGATAGGGAGTTATATGTAGATGAACTATTGCAGCAACTGTGACATTCGGATGACGTTGCATATGAATGCGAAATAACGCATGCTACTCGTACACCACTTTTACTTCATTATGTTATATACATAATATATTTCGGGTTTACATTATTCCATACTGTCTTTTTTTTTTTTCTGCTCTGTTCTGCTTACTTGTGCTTACTTTTGCCTTGTTTTGTTCTTTTTATGTGTAGTCAACTTTTTTTATTATGACTATACGCTTCCGGCTGTAGAGGTTACATGCATATAAAATGCAGATTTACATGAATAATATGAAGGGGTAGTATTCTCCTTTATGGGAAATTAAGTATTAAAAGCTGAGCACGTGCATTCTAAGGGTATAGTGTACAACTCACATAGAATGCGAATACGCATTCGAGTATACGGAGCGCTTGTCTCCGAGCAAACGCGGCCGCGTAAACCGAATTGTCGTCGAGTGTAAGAAGGAGGAGAGATTGTCTCTCCGAGCAAACGCGTCGACCAACGCGGGAGCGTGCACGGCGGAGGACCATTGTCTCCGCGCACCCGCGGCCAAGTGCAACACCGATTGGACGTAGGATTGTCCGAGTGTAAGAAGGACGAGATTGTCTCTCCGCGCACACGCGGTCGGTCCGAGTGCAGCGGATTGGACGAAGTAGCCGCGTAAGCATTGTGCCGAGTGTAAGAGAGGAGGGAGAGATTGTCTCTCGAGGCAAACGCGTCGACCAACGCGGCCGGGTACAGGCGATTGTGCGCGTAATGCGACCGAGTGTAAGACGGATTCGACGAAGTAGCCGAGTGTAAGCCGGAGGAGGATTGTCTCTCCGCGCACACGCGGCCCGGTACACCCATTGTCCGAGTAACGCGCCGACCAACGTGGCCGCGTAAACCGCATTGTCGTCGAGTGTAAGAAGGGGTTCTGCGAAGTAGCCGAGTGCATGAACGAGGAGCATTGTCTCTGCGAGCACACGCGTCGACCAAAGCGGCCAAGTGCAAGACCGATTCGACGCAGTCGCCGAGTGTAAGAAGGACGCGGCTAGTAGGGCAAATTGATGTTGTTGTTATTACTGCGGTTTTAGTGTAGCAGCGGATATTTGTTGTTAAGGGGGGTATTTGTTGTTAATGGGTGATGAGATTACGTGTGCTGTTCCTAAGAGTACTATTGTTGAGGGGGTATTTGGGTTGAGGATTTTAGTGGGGGACAACTATTTTGAGTATGCAGGAGTAGAAGTTTCTGTGGGAAGCATATTATTCCGCAGGATTATGTTCACGTAAAGCGGACTTTGCATAAGTATCGACGAGAGTGGTATCTTATATAAGAAGGATAAAAGTGGGGGAGTCATGTGGAAGTATTTGAAAGTATTATGGGAGGATTATATAGCGACAAAGGATGTAGGGGTGAAGCAGGATGACGATGTATTTAAGCTAGGTCCGTGCGTCTGAGAAAATGGGAGGAAACTCCTGTGGTGTTATACAGATATGTTAGAATACTCTTAGGCACTGCCCTGGAGACGGCGTGCGTACCCTATGATTATTTGCCCCTTATATATTTTATAAGGAAGGAAATATATATGGGTGCAGCGTGTTTAATTATGTATATAATAATATACAGCGGGCGAAAAGGACTATTATTTATAGGGAACCATGGAACACATACTATACTTATAGGAACCTTTTTGGAATAGCATAAGGGACGTATGGGCAACATTTAAGGATCATATGGAGAGCGAGGATGATGATTCCATGATACAGAACTTGTGCGCGGCACACAACGATGAGGAAGAGCGGAAGCTGGATGCGCAGAATATAGCTATATGTCACTTAACACTTAAAGCATTATCCTTTAAACATGGAATTAAATTGGGCGCGTCCGGTGCGCACCCACACACTGTGCACACTGCGGCAGATGGTCTAGTGCTTTATATGAGGTGTATGTTGGTAAATATATTTATGAAAAGGATAATGGGAGAGAACTGTGTAAAGACCGCAGGCGGGAAACGCGCATTCGAAGCTGCAAAGGCATTCGTGGATACGCCGGGCACAGCGGCACGCAATTCTACCTGTGAGAAAGCAGATATGGCACCAGGGGGTGACAGGACCCAGAATCCGCACAATTGGACATTGCTGGACATAATGGGCAGGTGGCTTGAGAGGAATCGGGGAACATTGAATGATGGGAAGGAGGGCGTATTAGGAGACAGCTGTAGTGTCAATATAAGCGCAAGGATGGACGCCGACAAGGCCAAAGTACTGGATGAGTTGAAAAAGAAAGTGGAAGTTGAAATGGACAAGGTTGGGCAGCATATGAAAGAGAATATAACGACAATATTAAATGCAGTGAAAACATGCACCGATATGAAATGTGTGAAACGAGTAATACAGCAGGAAATGGAGAAAGAGCAGCAAGAGAAGAACGGGGCTTCTCCTCGAGAAACTCCAGAATTCCGAGCAACGGCGACCGATCCGGGAACAGGGGGAGACGGGAAAGCGCGTTCCGAGAACCCTGGCGCCACCAAACCAGCACCCGCTAAACCCGCCCCGGCCAAACCAGTAGCGGCGAAACCCGGGGGACCGGTGACACCGGTTGCAACGGGATCGTAAACGGGGACGCACACGCACACGCGGTCCAGGCGCATGGCACCACCTGGTCGTGGTGGTGGTGGTGGCGGTGGTACGGCCCGTGTTCCTGGCGGCGGAGGCAAGGAGCACGGCAAGGCTGGAAAAGGACAGGATTGTGCTGAAGATAGAGCCCAGCAGCGGCCATCTAAGACACTGTATGTGGTTCCGCCTAATGTAAGTTACATTACACCGACAGCGCAGAGATGCGCAGGCAACCGTAACAACAAACAGAACAGGAATTTATTCATAAGGGCACTTACACATATATGTCACGGTGTACATGTATTGACTGCGAATAACATAGGTAGCACGTGCTCATGAGGACTTTTGTATGTTCACATGCCACACGTAGAACGACGACTGGAACAAGTGGAAGACAGTGTTGGAGGACTTTAAGGAATATATGGATGCACACACAGACCTCGCGGATGCCATAGGGGCAAACTGCTATAATAGTGGTTGGAATGATTTCGGCGACGGGAAAGACTATCATACGGGGCAAACCGTAGCAGACGTCGTAAGGTGCAGAGTTATGAGTACTGCATGGGCGTTTGCAAATGGGTGGGATATGCCTGGGACTAAGACGCACACGGACGACAGGGTGCCAATGGACACGGCAGAAGAGAATAGGCTCAGATGTGAAGTAGCAAATATATTTGGACATTTACTGAAAAAAAAGTATTGCACCCGGCAAACAGGATTCAAGAGAGGTGTAGAATATTCTCGGATAGTATTCAGGAAAATGAACAGCCCCGGCACACCTGCATTTGGAGCACTCCGCGGTCCTGTTATAGAAGGCAAGTGTACAGCATGCGGGTATGACCAGAATAAAAGGTCGGCACACGCCATAAATTTGCCTGTAGTGGAGTGGTTATTGTACGAAGGGAAAATATTGCAAGGAATCGAGAACATAGAAGGCGGAGCGCACTGTACTAAGAAGTGGGAGCAGTATACAAAGGGCAAGACGAAGATGGATAACCCGAAAGAGCTGGATGAAGAGAAAATCACTGAAATAAAGCCAGAACAGGAGAACCTAAGGAAGAAAGCAACCAAGAAAATGGACGAAGTGAAGGAAGCATTAGAAAAGAAAATTCAGGAAATGAGAGATAAGCATATGAATGGTACGAATATACGGCAGCTACGAATAGTAGGAATGCCGGCACCAACAACAACAACACGCGGCGGAACTGCGAACAGCACACATCGCTTCCCCGTCGCTGCCCCACTTCGGTTGAGCGCCGAGCGTGGCGCCCACGACGGATGGAGCGGTGTCCACGACGGTAGCGGTAGCGAGCCACCGGAGACGAGATGACGGAGCGGGACGGCGACAACACATACAAGTGCACTGCTATCACCTCCGTCCACCGAGTACGCAGTCCACCGAATACGCAGTCCACCGAGTTCACCTCAACGTACGCTTGCTGTCGCCTGACCCAGTCCACCGAGTGCACCTCGACCCACTGCATCGACCCACTGCATCGACCCACTGCATCGAGCCGACCACAGCCCCACCCTGCCGTTACCGGACCGCACCGTCCCGGCCCCTTCTTTCTGTACCACTTGTGTCGCTTTTTTATCGTCTGTGCATCTGCCTTTCTTCCATCTCGCATTGCAGGCACGAAACCGGCAGATGGAGGAGGAGACCAGAACGGGAAAAAGCCGTCGTCAACATCACCATCACCCGGGAGCACAGGACACGGCAGTACACGGGAAGGTCCACGGTCAGATACAACAGCGGGAGAGGGCGTACAGGTGTCACAACCAACAACAACACATTCGCAACCACAAGCACCTGCATCTCCAGTATTACCAACAACACCACCAGCCAGACCACCTCCTCCACCTCCGCCTGGAGAACAACCACCATCACAATCATCGTCGGCATCGGGATCAGGAACAACAGTATCGAAGGATACCAAAGACACAGGTAAGTGCACACACGGCACTAAGGTATATGAAGAGAAAAATGTGGGAAGGGGCCTCCCGGGTGCCAACTCGCGTATCACTATCTCCTTTGCAACGACCGCGGGAACTGATGGTGACTGTGACAAGAAGTCCAAAGACACAGGAGCAGGTAGTGTCCTGAGTGAATATCCACAACAAACACCACGAGAACAAAAGAAACAACATTTCCGGCGAGAGAAACCACGCAGCGAGAGAAACCAAACGTCGAATGAGAATGAGAATGAGCGGCAGCCCCGCGTCCGGTAGCGACCGGCCGAGCGATCGGCCAAGCGATGGGTCGGCAGCGCGATGTAGACGTCGACAGACGTCGACAGACAGATGTCGACACCCACACTGTGTGTGTGTGTGTTGTGTGGCACAGAGAGAGTCTTTTCCCGGAGTGGCACCTGCCAACCACCGTTCGCACCGTGGCACCAGTGGTGCCGACCGTGTGGCCAACCGCACTATGTGCACAACCACCCCTGAAAAATTAGTTACCTCTATATTCTTGCCCTTGCTTCTATGTTCAGATGACAAGACGGACGCGACGGTTGTGAACGCTGGTAAGGATAACTCCGCGCCAGGACCAACAGGACCACCAGGAACAGAAGCACCAACTGCACGGGCACAAGCAACAACACCAGGAGCATCGGCAGACGTACCACCAGCAGGTGGCACTAACACAGACCAGACCCAGGAGGATGTGAACTCGGTAACAGCATCCCCCGATGGACAAACTGCACAGACTCCAAGTACCCCTGTTAGTGGTACACACACGACCGGCGTGGTTAATGGCGCCAACGATGACCCCCCTCCTCTCAATCCACCCAAACCCAAACCGAACCCGGACCCCAATCAATCGGGAAGTAGCGGTGTAGGGGGTGGTACTGAACAGGGTACTGGTGGGGGAGGGGGTACAGGAGGAAGTTATTCATCCTCCGGTCCGGAACTTCCCCCCTCCAGTCCAGGTCAAGGAACAGTGCCCTCGACGACCACAACAGGGGCACCAACACCATCATCAGGAACAGAAACAACATCAACAGGACAAGGAGGGGACGGTAGTACGAGTGACAACCAGGATGCCGTCGACTCCGGTAAAGGTGGTCACGTGGAGGGCGGTAACGATGACCCCCCTCCTCTCAATCCACCCAAACCAAAACCAAACCCGAACCCAGATCAATCGGGTACAACCGGTAGCGGCCCCGGCGCGGGCGCACCATCCTCAGGAGGTGGTGCACATGGAGTTTCTGGTCGGGAAGGAAAGGGAGGTGCAGGTGATGGGGGAGGTGGTGCAGGTGCAGCAGGTGCTGGAGCAGGTTCCACTGGGCCTGTGAAACCAAATTCCTCAGGCACCGATTCTACCGGTCATGGTACTGCCACTACAGGAGGTGGACGTGCTGCTCCTACCCCTACCACCCCTTCCGTTCCGCCCGGCCTCACATGGGACGATGTCAAGTGGTACACCCCCGCGCTCATTCCCGCGGTGGTTGGTATTGGGGTCATTGCCTTTTTCCTATGGAAGGTAAGTATACACGGCAATCACGGCATGCCGGACGTGCAGGATGTTTATACCTCAGAACATCCCTACGCGCACCAATATATGATGTTTCTAAGCAATATACTCCTACATCCGCGTTCATTCCTTTTATCCTACCGTCGTCACCCTCCTCTTTACCCCCTTTTTTTGCTTAGTATTTTGCGTACCTCGCCAAACGACGACGAACATATCGAACCCTGCGTGACGTGCCGTCACCGCCACTCGACGAAGACATACTAGACCATCTACAACGCGCCGCACCACCACCCGATTACGGGTACACGATGATTCAGGATAGGCAACCTGCGTCTGCTGCGGCGCGACGCCGACGACGCCCACCACGCGTGCATCGCCGCACCATCATCGACCTACACTTAGAAGTGCTCAACGAATGTGAAGCGGCCGCATGGGAACACGTCAAAGACGACTATTTGCAGATTGTATTGCAGGAGTTTGCACAGGAGTGTGCGCAGGAGTTGATGCGGGAACAGGACACGACTAACAATATCTTGGGTGTTCCTACCTCGCACGCCGCTTTAGCAACCCACGATGCGACAACCCGCGCTCCACCCACTCACACCGACGGCACAGATCCATGTCCACCGAATGAACACGAACCTGATGCATGGAGTTGTATGGACACCATGCAGTTAGCCACGGACCGTTCTGCACCACATTACTCCGTCCTCTGTGCAGTTCGTGCGAATGCGAATTCGGCCCCCGACCACATTAATTGGATTACCTGGATTGACCGCAACAAGTACCTATTGCGCGCGTGCACGACGCAGCCGTGGTTTTTGCAATTAAAAGCGAATTGGAAACAACATGTGCGTGAGCACATGGCGGCAGACGAAGACCACGGGCAGCGTGCCTTCGGTGAAGTGGCAACCCTCGAGATGCGCAAACTGCGGTTGTGGAAAGCATGGGTTGCAAAGCAACATGACCTTATGAATACATATAGTGAAGAGCAGTGGTTTCAACATTTGTTGAATAGTGTAGAGGAGGAGACAGTACCCGAAAAAGGCGATATACACGGAGTGGAACATGTAATGGCCGCAGAAGATATGCTACGCCTGACACATGTACCACGGTCGCAACCACTGCATCCGCAACTGTACATGACAAAACCGTTAACCGCTCAAACATGGATACTGATCCTGGCATTAGTCATAGAACAGTGCGAAATCGAATGTCGTTTGCAGGAGACGGAGTTATATGTGGATGATCTATTGCAGCAACTGAGACATTAGTATGACGGCGCATATGCATGCGACATAACGCATGCTAACATTAGACCACTTTTATTTCATTATGTGATATACATAATATATTTCGGGTTTACATTATTCCATACCTTCCATTTTTTTTGTTCTATTGTTTACTTCTGTTTACTTGTGCCTTGTTTTGTTCTTTTTCTGTGTAGTCAACTTTTAACATGACCATGGGGACAGGGTGGTACAGGTTAAATGCATATAAAATGTAGATTTAAATGAATAATATGCAGGGGTCGTATTCTCCTTTATGTGACGTTAAATATTAACAGATGCGCACGTGCATGCTACGGGCATAGTGCAGCACAACTATAGAACGCGACTACGCATTCGCGTATACGGAGCGATTGTCTCTCCGAGCACACGCGGTCGGGTAAGTATTGTCCGAGTAAGACCGATTCGACGCAGTCGCCGCGTGTAAGAAAGGACAGATTGTCTCTCCGAGCAAACGCGTCGACCAAAGCGGCCGAGTGTAAGAACGATTCGACGCAGTAGCCGAGTGTAAGAACGAGGACAGATTGTCTCTCCGAGCAAACGCGTCGACCAACGCGGCCAAGTGCACCACCGATTCGACGAAGTGGCCGCGTGTACGAAAGCAGGGACACATTGTCTCTCCGAGCAAACGCGTCGACCAAAGCGGCCGCGGAAACGGATTGCCACCGAGTGAACGTATTTGACGACGTGGCCGAGTGTAAGAACGAGGAGCAGATTGTCTCTCCGCGCAAACGCGGCCGCGTAAACCGCATTGTAGCCGAGTGTACGACGGTACACATTGTCTCTGCGAGCAAACGCGGCCGGGTAGACGCTTCGACGAAGTAGCCGAGCACACGTGACCGTGTGTAAGAAGGAGGACACATTGTCCGAGCAAACGCGTTGACCAACGCGTCCGCGTAAACACGACTGTCCGAGTGAAGCAGTTCGACACAGTGGCCGAGTGTAAGAACGCAGGGAGACATTGTCTCTCCGAGCAGCGTGGCCTGGTAAGCACCATTCGACCAAGTGGCCGTTTGTAACAACGATTCGCCGAAGCAAACGAGTGTTCGACGGAAGAAGAATTTGATTTTGTTGTCGCTACTGCGGTTTTTAGGTGCACGCACACAGAGACAGTGCGAAGGCGTTTAGTGGAGACCGGGGCGTAGGGTGTGTATTCATGATGCGTTGTGTAGCATTTTTTCTATTTTCTCCCTTCTGTCTTTTTTTTTTTTAATTTTTTTTATTTTTATTCTTTTCTCTTTTCTCTTTTCTTTTTGTTCTTCTTACATATGTCTTATTTCCCACTTTTCATTTCATGTACAATTATGTGTATTACCTAATGTAGAATGGCCACTTATATAGGTACAATTCTGTTTAAGTTTAATATGTATTAAGGGCAAGAATAGAAGGGTGTTCCTTCTCCGTGTGTATTATAACAATATATTATACAACTGTTCGAGTAGCTCCTACCTGTTGTCAACCACATAGAAAGGTTATTCTGTGCGGGAGCCAGGTACAAGTAGCATGTGGCCACGGAAGGAACAACCGGAATATGAATTCAGGATTTCTGAAGTATTAAGTGGACGCATGAAAACCTTAATAACAGGTTCTGGCATTTTCCTGCTGATGACAAATGCAAGATGAGTTCGCACGCGGGGACAGATAAGTATGTGGAGGAATTTATTGCACATGTTTTGGCCATATGGGCCACGAAGGAACGGAGGTTCACGCCGAAGGAGTTTAACGTAAGTGTGCATAAGCAGGAGTAGAGGGATCACCGGATTTGCATAAAGCACATTATTCTGTCGACGGGGAAACATGCGGTACGGGGGACACCTGCAGTTTAGCGTTTATATATACTCGTTTCCGGTATTCTATATATTCACTGTAGGAGGGGCTATGGAATATTATGAAGGGACTATTGCAGGAATTTGTGCAGCATATGGAAAAAATGCAGGAGCTCGGACTAATAGAGTCACTGGGTGCCAACTGTGATAATACTGGTTGGGATTATATGGACGACAGTACTGATTTGTTCGTAACTTTTACTGAAAACGCCAGACTGACTTGCCAGATCATGTCCGCTGCATTAGGGTTCATGGGTACAGTAAGACAAGGACGTGATGTTGCAGTAACGAGGACTGACAATGAGAAAGATATTAGAGAGATATTAGGATGCGTTGTGATGCATGCATTTGCCAGTATCTTAAGATATACAACGTGTGGGGATACGTGGAAAGGAATAAATTATGCGTGGAGAACAATGAAGCAGGTGGAAGGCGATGGGTTCGCCGGGAGCGAGGGTGCTATTGCAAGCGCAAGATGCGAGAAAAGCGGTTGGAAGGGATTAAAAATAGGTAGCGCAAACATTCAAGACGCGGTTGATACGTGGTTATCGCACAATACGGAATTATGGACAAAACTGAGGACAATACATGGCCATGAGAACTGTCGACGCCACAAGTCAAGAACAGATGCATTAGCAAAAACAACAGGGAACGTGGATCCAGGCGCACGTGTCATCGGCAGCGGTGGCATTGGAAAAGAAATAGTGACAGTGGTGAAGGACGTATTCGACAAGATGAAGGACGACGTAATACAAAAATCCAAGTCACCGCCACAACTACCAGGAGCAGGTAAGGGCAGCAAGCATGAGATTCCTAAGAATACTAATACGCATACGGCCCGCTACGTACCGTACGCTACCGATACGGCTAAATACGGAAGGTCACAACATGCACGGATGCCGCCACCACAACAACACGCACACGCGGCGACGACGGCAGCGACAGCGGCAACGACGTGTAGACGAGGGCCGGAGTGGGATGGCGCCGACAAATAAAAGTGTACTGCACCATGCAGCCGACCCAGTCAACCGATTGCACCTCGACCCACTGCATCGACCCATGCATCGAGCCGGACCGTACCCGACCGGTACCGGACCC
>NW_012192649.1:61624-69878 GCF_000956335.1 Plasmodium fragile | reverse complement strand
TGCATCGAGCCGGACCGTACCCGACCGGTACCGGACCCCACCGATCATCCCCCTTTCGTCATTTGTGTTCATGCACCTACCCCTTTTTGTATGATCCTCTTCTCTTTTCTCTTGTTCACTGCAGAAAAGGAAAAGACCAAGCAGACAGATGCGTCAGATCCTGCCAAGACAAATGACAACAAGAGCCACAAGGAAGAGAAGACTACAGAGAGCAAGGGTGACCAGAAGGATAAGGCAGCAGCACAACCCGCAGCACCGGCCCCAGCATCACCAGGTGGAGAATCAGTAGGAAGGGCAGATACACCACCAGCGGATGCAGCACCAGCAACATGGACAACGTCATCTACAGGCACGGGACAAGGACCGGGTCAGGGACCTGGACCTGGACCACAACCACCCCGACCACCAACAGGTAATACGTGTACAGAGAGTTCCACCAGTACGAATACGAACGGATCCGGCGTTAGCATCAGCCTCGGGTGCACTCCAGATTCCGCGTGGGGAGTTCCCTCTAGTATACCTCTAACTCCCCCTGATCCAGAGCCAGGTATCAATTCCTATGCACCATAGTGCAAATAAACACCCGAAGTAACATTAGAACGAAAACGAAAACACAAAAGAAACCACATTTCCGGAGAGACAACACGCAGCGAGAGAAACCAAACGTCGAATGAGAATGAAGGGGCAATGAGCGACGGGGCGACCGGGGAGAGTAAGCCGCGCCATGTAGCGGCCGGTAGAGATGTCGACAGGCGTAGACACACACACACTGTCTATGTGCGAAGCACATACGAGTGGGGCATGAGAGGAAAAAGCAAAACAAAAAAAACAAAAAACAAAAAAAAAGGTGTTGGAGAAAATAGGGGGACTTTACATCCTGTGCTGCGCGTACTTGGAATTCACTTTTCCTGCTTCGACTTTTTTCTATACTCCTCTTCAGGACCCACGCAATCTGTACCTGAGGCCCCACCTGCACAGATAGACCCATCCACTAAATCAGAACCAGGAAAACCATCATCTGAGACTACAACATCATCAACAGGAACACATACACCAGGAGCAGCGGCAACCCCCAGTACACCTACTGGTGGAAAGGACGATGCCCTTCTTCCCAAAGGCGAACCTGAATCCACACGTACATATCAGGCAGACGTATCCTGCAGCACTAATGAATCCGATACTTTCAGTAGCTTTGCTGGCGGTCTGCATCATTCCTGTAACAAAAACACCGACGGCTCGAATGACCACAGTAACACTTCCTCCTGCAGTGGTGGAGTCAGTAAAGATACTGCTGGGAAACCTGATGGAAGCAGTACTCCAGATGGTAACAATGTTCCAAATAGTGTCCCGCAGAACCCTCAGCGGGATTCACCTAGCCCCTTAGAACCAGTAGTGGTCCAGACGGGAAGTACAATACATACCAGTCAATCACCAACGGGCTCACCAAACCGTCCGCCAGGACAAGCGGACCAGGTTGATAAACGTAATTCATCCAATGGAATATCCAATACAGCAGGCGGTACAGCGGGTTCAGAAAAAGGAACCTCGAATGAACTACCACCTACGCACCTTTTCCCGAAAGCAGTCGACCCCAAGGATCTCGTCCCATATGTACCCGCGATTATTCCAGCGGTTGTTGGTATTGCGATCATTGCGTTCTTCCTCTGGAAGGTAAGTATATACGACCATGCGGGCATGCCGCATGTGCAGGATGTTTATACCGCAGAACATCCCAACCGGCTCCCATATATGATCATTCTAATCAATATACTCCTACACCCGTGTGCATTCCTTTTATCCTACCGTGCCCATCCTCCTCTTTACCCCCCTTTTTCTGCTTAGTACTTTGCGTACCTCGCTAAACGACGACGAACATATCGAACCGTGCGTGACGTGCCGTCACCGCCACTCGACGAAGAAATATTGGAGCATCTACAACGCGCGGACCTGCCGCCACCCGATTACGGGTACACCATGATTCGGGATAGGCAACCTTCGTCAATACCTGGTAGAGGCCGCCCACCACGCGTGCATAAGCGCACCATCATGGAGCTACATCTAGAAGTGCTCCACGAATGTGACGCAGCCGCGTGGGAAAACGTCAAAGACGACTATTTGCACATACTCGTTCACGAGTTTATGGGGGGCAACAACATGTGTACAAGTAGCTCGGATGTCTGTACCCCAGACGACGGTTTAGCAACCCACGATTCGACAACCCGCGATGTGACAACCGCGCATTCGACAAACCGGGATCTACCGATCGATTCCGACGGCACAGATCCATGTCCACCACATGACCCCGATCCATGGAGTTGTATGGAAACCATACAGTTAGCAACCGACCCTTGTCGACCTCATGACCCCGATCCATGGAGTTGTATGGAAACCATGGAGTTAGCAACGGACCGTGCTCCACCTCACGCAGAGGACCGATGGAATTGTATGGAATCCATACAGTTACATGCACAACAGAGTCGTGCTCATTCCGACCACGGTGACGAGACGTCGGCGTGCACCCACTGGATTAACTGGATTGACCGCAACAAGTACTTTTTGCGGGCGTGCGCGACGCAGCCGTGGTTTTTGCAATTAAAAGCGGATTGGAAACAATACCTGCGTGAGCACATCGTGTCAGACGCAGCATCCGGTGACCACAAGACAGCCGCAACCATGGAAAGGACGAAATTGGATGCATGGCAAGCATGGGTTGCAAAACAACATGACCTTATGAATACATATAGTGCGGAGGCGTGGTTCCAACATTTGTTGCATAATGTACAGCAGGAGACAGCACCGGAAAAACGCGCAGTACCTATAGCGGAAAAAGCCTTAGAACTGGACAAAGTAATGGCCGCAGAAGATATACTGAGAGTGAGAGTTGCACCATGCACGCAACTTCATCAGCAACCTTACTGCAACCACCGTTAACCGCTAAAATATGGATACTGATCCTGGCATTAGTCATAGAACAGTGCGAGCTGGAGCAGCATATTCACGAACAGCAGTTATATGTGGATGACCTATTGGAGCAACTGTGACATTAGGATGACGGCGCATATGAATGGAAAATAACGCATGCTGACCGTAGACCACTTTTATTTCATTATGTGATATACATAATACATTTCTTGTTTGCACTATTCCATACGTTTTTTTTTTGCTGCTCTGTTCTGCTTACTTCTGTTTACTTTTGCTTTTTTTTTTTCTTTTTCTGTGTAGTCAACTTCTTTTATTATGACTATACAGATACGGTTGTAGAGGATAAATGCATATAAAATGTAGATTTACATGAATAATATGACGCGGTAGTATTCTCCTTTATGTGAAGTTAATTATTAAAAGCTGAGCACGTGCATTCGCAGGGTATAGTGCAGAACACATATAGCATGCGCATACGTATTCGCGTATACGGAGCGCTTGTCTCTCCGAGCAAACGTGGTCGGTCCGCGTGCACCGATTCGAACCAGTTGCCGAGCAAACGTGGCCGCGTAAACCGCATTGTCCGAGGACGCAGCCGCGTGTAAGCAGAAGGAGCGATTGTCTCTCCGAGCAAACTCGTCGAGCAACGCGGCCGCGTGCAAGCACGATTCGACGAAGGATTGTCCGAGTGTAAGAACGGAGGGAGAGATTGTCTCTCCGAGCAACGCGTCGACGAAGTAGCCGAGTGTAAGCAGCACGAGAGATTGTAGACTAGCACACGCGGTTTGACGAAGTAGCCGCGTGAAGGATCGACAGAGCGGGAGGCGCAGGACGGAACACACATATTATGTGGGAAGGCGCACAAGGACCGGTAACGACGGCAGCCACGACGGCAGCCACGACGGCAACGACGGAAGAAGAAATTCATGTTGTTGTTATTACTGCGGTTTTTAGGTGTACAAGGGGTTTAGTTGTACGCACACAGAGACAGTGTGTGTGAAGGCGTTTAGTGTAGACCGGTGTATAATGCCGTATTGATGACGCGTTGTGCGTGTAGTCGTAGTAGTAGTGTACCTTTTTCTATTTTTTCCTTACCTTTCTTTTTTTTTATTTGAGCTTGTAGTGTACTTATTTTTTCTTTTTTGCTTTTACGTAGTATACTAATTCATGTATGTGTGTGGATAATTGCGCATGCATCATATTAATAGGAGAATACTGTTATTTTTTTATTTTGCTCTTTATGTACTTTTTCTACTTTTTAATTAAGGTGCCATGTATGTTATTCAGCACAGAGTAGTAGTATAATGTGCCACTCGTGAATACATAGGAACATATGGGCTTGTATATACTAGCACTAGAAGGCAGAGTCAAGTGGCGTGCCGTGCACAGAATACGTACGGGTCATTAGAAGACGGGTATTTATATTTAATATTGTACAAGACATCAGAATTGTATCCTATAGAAGTTACAACATGAGTACACAGGAATTTGCGCATTTGTTGGCACAGTATGTCCTACAGCGCCAACTACGGTCCGATCAGGACGACACGGATACTGGGCTGGGCAGTTTCAGCGTAAGTTCTTAGGATGAGAAGGCGGCGGCCTCTACACATATACTGCTGTTAATGGATAAGTAACATCCATATAGGGAAATATATGCATCACACTAGCATGTGTGTGTAGAAAGTGAGTATTATAGTCTTGGGAAGGGCAGTATATGCAAGAGTTAAAATTAATTTTCCCAGAACGAAGGAATGCAGGAATTCATGTGTGCACGTGTGAATTATTATACTTATAGGTTACAGTATGGCAGGACATAGAACGCATATTCAAGGTGTTAAGTAGCAACCTCATGAAACCTAACGATTACAATACAGCAATATGTCAGCAAGCCTTCCCAGCAAGTATAACTCACTATCAAGCCAAAAGAGCAGTTTGTCGGCAGATGGTTAACATTTTTCTCTTTATGGACGGGATACATCGCGAAAATATGCAGTGGAACGTGCGCAGTACGCAAGGGCACAATGGAACATTTGAGAAATATGTCAGGTGTATAATGGGAAATGTAGCTTTAATAGAACTATTCTGGAACAACTGCGAGAAGAAGGAAATGCTGGAGACCGTTTCCATGTACATGCATGCGTGGAGGCAAGCAACTGAATATAACGATAATAGTGGATGGTGCAATGCATTAGACTACAATACACTAGTGGTGGGCACCAAATATGTGGGGCTAACCATGGCAGAGTGGATACGCAGTTGGAAACACGAGAATCAGAAGGGACGCGTAGGAACACATAGGTCAGTAGGGGCTTGTGCAGGGTTAAAGGCTGGAGGCACCACAAGTAATAACGCAAGCAGTGAGCCCAAAACCCCTATTGTTAGAATATTCCACGAAGGAGAAGCGGATAATGTTCACAAGGCTGTGGAACAGGGGCAGACCTTTACGCCGAATGAACGCCATACACTACTAGCACGGCTGAAAAAAGAAGGCGCACGGGCAGATGGTTTTAAGAGCGTAGTAGAGAACGTAGGGCACACTGCCTCCGCTAAACCCGCCCCGGCCAAACCAGCGCCACAAACACCGGTCGCACCGGGAGCCGCGGCAACACCGCCAGGGGCACCGCCAGGTAAGGACCGATGGGAGAAAGCACCAATACGGCACGCACACGAATACGCACACGGCCGCACACGGGATCAAACTGCCGCATATGGATGCCACCACAACAACACGCACACGGCAGCCACAACAGCACCCTCTCGTTGAGTCGACCGTAGAATTGCCGAGCGATGAGCGGCGACGATGGCAGCGACGAGCGTACCGTTCGCAGAGACGACCACTGTGTAGACGAGGTGTGTGTGTGCCGCGGCGGCCGCGGCGTCACAATGGTGCGTGGGGATGGAGCGGCCACCACAACGACGCATGGAGCGGCGGTGAGGGAGAGGGCCAGGACGGGAGCGGTGACGGCGACGGATACAGCGGGACGGCGGTCGCGGACGCGATGACGTCGACAAATAAAAGTTGTACTGCTATCATCCATCCCGACCCAGTCGACCGAGTTCACCTCACCGTACGCTTGCTGCCGCTACCTGACCACACCGTCCCGCCCCTGCTTTCTGTACCACTTGTGTCCTGTTTTGTATCATTTTGTCGTTTTACGTCCTTGCTTTATTTGCAGCAGGCACGAAACCGCAAGCTCCACCAGTTAAGCAACCACAGGCCCCGACGCATGCTGTTACGGAGACGAACGATAAGCAGGAGGATGGCAGTAAGGACGACAAGAATAAGAATCAAGTACCACCATCCGGACCGCCAGCCACAACAATACCCGAGGGCAAATCCGCCACATCGGCAGGAGCATCAGTGGGGAGCAATGATCCCACAACATCAGAAACAACACCAGTAACCACAACAGTAACACCTACACCAGCACCTCCTGCGGCACCGGCAGCAGGATCCACAGGACAAGGACCGGGTCAAGGACCAGGACCTGGACAACAACCCCCACCACCACCACCAAGCGTTCCTAGTGGAACAGAGGACACAGGAACCAAATCACCACCACCCGCAGCTCCACAGCCGCCTAAGAAGGACGAAACTACCCCAGTTACAGCACCGGAAGCAACATCTCCAGGTAAGGCGACATGTCTCGGTAGTAGCGGCACATCTCCAGGTGTCTCAATTAGTTGCGGAAGTACCTCAGATAGTGATCTTGGGCTGACGGATGATGTTCGGAAACTCCTGGAGGCACAGCACACGAGCGAGCACGCTCCCACTAGTCCTAACCCAAGTTCAGAGACAGGTGAATCTAGCAGTGTGCACGCAACACATATGCACTAATAAAAGGACTGAAAAAAAAAAAAAAAACAACAATTTCCGGAGAGACCGGGAGAGACAACACGGAGAGCACACACATAGCGCGAAACCAACGTCGAATGAGAATGAAAGGGGGGGAAGAGCGACGGGGCGATAGGTCGGCCTCGGCATGTAGAGAGACGTAGACACGTAGACGGGTAGAAGTCGAGAGACACACACTGTCTGTGTGTGGTTGTTGTGACAGAGAGAGTCTTTTCCCGGGTGGCAGCCTACCCCCGTCTCCCCATTCCCTGCCTCCACGCCTGCCCCCGTGGCACCAATGGTGCCGACCGTGGCAGACCGTGTGGCTAACCATGCACCCCAACAAACGCCGCAAAAAACTTTAGTTTGAACACTTCTTATATTTTCCTTTTGACCTCCCATTCAGGCACTGAAGGAGTAGACAGAACGACGTCAAGGAGTCCAGGCGCGCCAGCAGGTGGAAACACTGGTGATCAGAAGGATCCGCTTAAGCCGGAGGAAACGGCGAAAGAGAAAAGTACTATTGCAGCTGCACGAGATACGAGTCAGCACACACCAAAGGACCCCCAGAAACCTCACGATCATGTGGACAACCCCCCTACGACCAATACCCTGGATGGCAGTAGTAAAGATCAGAGCGATAAGTCCAACACCAGACCAAAGGAACAGCCCACTATTAAGGACCCTGTTTTTGACGCTGAATTCTGGGATTTTGTTACCGGTGTTTCTCCTAAGAATGATAAAACGAAGAATAAGGATGAATTTGGTCCACTGGACGCTAATATACCTGGTCTCACTGGCACAGCATGCAGTGGGTATGAGAAACTCTGCTCCCTTAATACTGCGTACCGCGGCCCAGGTGCATCCGGTCCTGCCTCCCCTCCTAGTACTACTAACCATGAAGGTACCGGTTCTAATAAAACAAATGGAGGTAATGATTTTGGATTAGGAACAGATCCTCCAAAACCAGAAGGCGAATTAGGAGGAAACTATGGACCACGCCCTGCACAGGTTCCTCATCCTATAGGCCCAAATAAGGGTCCGTCCAATGATGGTGGTCCAACCCCGCCCGACCTAACCGACACGGTCCTTACCGCCACTACCCCGCTCCTGTTTTTTCTCACTTCCGTCATCGTCGCCCTTCTTGGTTATTCCCTTTGGAAAGTAAGCACAGCCACGAGGCACTCACACAACAACGCACAACACACAAGCTCGCACAAATATCACCGAGTGCAAAATGGACGAACGACTGTTTCCGGCCATATTCCACACCCTGCGTCCCCTTGGCCTCATGTTCCCACCACAAATAAGCGGGAAACTTAATACACCAACTTACTCTTGCGATTAGTCGACAAAGCAAAAAGAAAAAAAAAAAAGAAAAAAAGAACAGAAAACGCACTACGCACGTATGTCCCTAAATGCCGGATACATAGCACATTGGAGGCAATTGAGGTTGGGTACGTGCGACACAATATATTGGATTACTTCAGTACA
>NW_012192649.1:48900-59545 GCF_000956335.1 Plasmodium fragile | reverse complement strand
ATT
The DNA here is from genome assembly GCF_000956335.1 of Plasmodium fragile. Classification (NCBI taxonomy): domain Eukaryota; phylum Apicomplexa; class Aconoidasida; order Haemosporida; family Plasmodiidae; genus Plasmodium; species Plasmodium fragile. The sequence continues at coordinate 59,542 of NW_012192649.1, read as the reverse complement.
ATTTGGGAAAAAATAGGAAAAAAAGGTAGTCACACAAATGATACTGTACATCATAAAAAAAAAAAAAAGAAAGAAAAAAAAAGCAAAGAGACAATCCTATCATATTTGCGCATCGTAAAAAAGGAAGGAAAAAAAAATAAGAAGGAATCATACATGTATATATAAAGAACAAATCATATAAATTATCGAATACAAGCACAAAAACAAGAATAGCCACGCTGTGTCAACACAGATAGATATAAAAATAATCATATAATCCCCTTCTTTATAAGTACAAAGAAATATAGTTCTTAGGAATCTACTTTTATTCTGAAACAAAACCAAAAGCAAAGAACAGAATGATGTTCGCTCTCAAACTTTCCATATTCAGCTTCATTTTGTACTCCTGGCAACATCCCGAAAACGTACGACACAATAATTAACGCTTGCGTAGAATGGGCATTTACATCTATCATTATGATGTTATTCATGCTCCTAACAATTGAAAACGCTTCTTTCTGCCCTTATTTTATGTAAATACCTGTGCATTGCATAACGCCCTCAAATACATCCTTCCCGCTTTTGTTTGTTATATGTTAGGCGAATGAATGCGGCACATCATGGAAACATTGGGCCAAGGAACATGACACTCTCGGTATCAGGATGCGTAGATTACTAACGGTTGAATTGGATATGCAAGCACCACCACAACCAAATAATACATTACTCCTCAGTCCTGGTAAGGGTCAAGATAAAAAAGTCGCATCGGGACAAAAGCCAGGAAAGTCTGGTAAACCAACAACGAATGTTGCATCAGAAGGATCGTTACCGCAGTCACCACAGCATAATGTACAAAGTGAACATGAGGAAAAGAAGCATGGAGGCAATGCGGTGAAGAGTGCAACGGATAAGCAAACACCAGAGCAACATAAAGGTCCCGGTGGTCCTAGTGCAGGCCCAGTGAAGGCAACTGCGACGGGTGCAGATTCCGGAAAACCGAAGGCCAAAGTTGGGACAGAGGGGTTATTAGTAGCTTCAGAAAAGAAGGAACAAGTTGAAAACACGCCCGAGATACCCAGGGGACTTTGTAGTACACTAGCGCGAACTATATCTAGGAATAAATGGTGGATCCCCGCTACAGTGGCCGTTCTCGGCTTCTACATTGCAGTGCTCATTATCAAATTCGGATCCCTGACTGATCCGACGCCTGCCCCATCCCTTGGTTCAGTTGCAGGAAGCATAGCATTTATGCTCCTGATCATGCTAATTCGTTTCTACTACCGAAGGGGAAAAGCAAAAGTGCCAAAGAAAGCTCTAAAGGACAAAATTACATCAGAGGGAGAGCAGAAGCGTGCAGTACCCAAGAAACCAAATGTACCTAAGAAACCAGAGGTATCTGAGAAACCTGAAGCACCTAAGACACCGGAAGCACCTGAGAAACCCGAAACACATAAGAAACCAGAGACACCCAAGAAGCAGGAAACACCTAAAACGGACGGAGAATCGGACAAACCGGAAGTACCTAAGAAACCGGAGATACCCGAGAAGCAGGACGCACCTAAGAACGGGGAAACACCTAAGAAACCGGAGACGCCCGACAAACAGGAAGCACCTAAAAAGGCAGGAGAATCCTAAAAATCGAAAGCACCTAAAAAGGGGGGGATATCCGAAAAACCGTAGACACCTATGAAACCAACGGTCTCCGCCGAATCGGAAATACCGTCATTATTCTACTTTTGGTAAACAACATCAATGTTGTGGTATGATTCTACACATGTATGAGACAGACATTTTTCTGTATGATATTCGGTACTATTGGTATGATACAGTGCATTCACAGTTTTGTAACGTGCATGTTGCAGTTCCATTTTGTACATTATAATTTTTGTTCGTACACTTTTCCGAATATACATAGTTGTTCGTGTGTATGTTGTGCTGTTTATTGATATAATGAGTTGTTCATGGGTGTTAAAAGAAAGCAAACAAACTTTAGAGAAAAAAAAGAGTATGTCCTACTTCACTTTTATATGTGTATAATGCATAAGTATTTTGTGTCCCATATGTAATATATAATGATGACCATGAGCGCGATATGTAATAGTAAGTACTTTCATAATGTATAAAATGTTGTTTTATTTTTCTGCTAACTCAAACAATTTGTGATGAACGTCAGAAATGTCTCAAAAGTTATAATTATTTCCACGACAACACTATCCTTCGTTACGACCGTATCCAGTGTAGAAACACCATGCTCCGCTATGACATCATCTACAGTGACAGCACTTGTCACGAGAACAACGTATACACCGCCTCTTCGTTATCCGCCTCTCAAATATTGTGGAGCAAAGTATCCACATATAAGCCCCTGATATCCATAAATTGCGTACACTCTACACTTATCCTCTCCGCTACCGCTGCGGCTACCGCTCCCGTGGTGGCCGCCACACACCACGTCTACACTTCGTCGTCCCTGCACTCGGCAATTGTACGTTGAGCGAAGTGGGGCAGGGAAGCCGTGTGCCTTGCTCTTGTGGCCGCTATTGTCGGCTCAACGACGTCGGGTGCTGTGCTGTTGTGGCCGCGTGCGCGTTGTTGTGGTGGTCGTCCATCCGTATGGGTTCGTAGTCGGTGGCGGTCGTATGATCCGTATGCTTGCGAGTCGTATCCTTACCTTTCTTTTTTTCAAGTTCTTCGTCTATTTTTTTTTTAACTTCTTCAACTGCTTCCTTCGTTATCTTTATTATCTCCTTTTCCTTTTTTTTTACTTCAGGGAATTGTGTGGTGTTCACTACTTTAGTGCCACCAGTGCTCTGTTGCCTTGACTTATAGTCCTCCCACTTTTCGCTACAATCCGTACTGTGTTCCAACTGTCCTATCTTGTCCATTATTTTTCCTGCCTCTATTAGCAAGTTTACCAGTTCTCCATGTACTACTCTCACTGAACCGTGTGTAACTTTATATCCACATTCCGTACAATCCCCGTTCATTACAGGACCGTTGTTATGTTCCTGTATGCCGCCAATCCCCCCCATTGCTTTCACTGTGTGCCGGGCATACTTTATACCCCTTTTAAGTCCTGTTTGATGTGCACAATACTTCTTTTCCAGTATATACCCCAATGCATTCGCTAGCTCGCATCGCAGCTGCGTTTCCAGTTCACTCATATCTGTACTTCCCCCGTGCGCCTTCTTCTCTTGTGTGTTGTCACCGTTGGCGTACATTAATGCACCCGTCATGAGTTTGCACCGTACGACATCTGCTACTGTTTGGCCCATGTAAAAATGCCCATCTGAGGAGATATCCTCCCAACCTGCATTATAACAGTTTGCACCAAACGCATCCACGAGCTCGTGGTTCTGTTCCATGTAATCAATAAAATTATGCAACGCCGTGTTCATGGTTTCCAGGTCTTCCCTCTGTGTTTTGTACATAGAGAACACATGAATGCGCGTGTTCATATTTCACGTATATTCTATGCGTCCGCATACATGTATACTCCCAAATTCATATATATGCTATAAGTACATTCTGTTTATGCACCTTATTTTCTCTGTGTGTTTTTCTGGTCCCGTCTCGCTTTACTTTAACTTACATCATAATTCTGCAGGACGTATACTTGCTTCCTGTGCTCTTGCAATATGGTCTTCCATGGACAATCCTCTTGTTTGGTCGTCGTCTTCCCCTTGCCCTTGCTTACTCCTCCGGCAGCACCCTGACCAGTCTTACCACCACCACCACCAGATGATGTCGTCGTCATGCCACTGCCCGATGTCGTCTTGGTTGCCACCGGTGTCGCCGCTACTGGTTTGGCAGGTGGCGTGGGTTTCGCCTTGGCACCGAGCTGGTCGTCGGCGGCGGTCGGGTTCTTCGGTAGTGATGCATGCGGCGGTTTCGACTGCGTGGGCCCTCGCTCTGGTGTTCTTCCTGGTCCTGTTCCAGGGCGTGGTCGCCCCGTGGGAGGGTTCCGAGCCGGTGTGTTGGAAGTTTCTTTCTTTGGTGCTTTCCCCGTGTTTACAGTTGCACCAACATCCTTTATGCCTTGCTGTATCCTGTTCCTTATTTTTTTCCCCATGTCACATTTTCCTTTCCAATTAAACACGTTTTGCATTATTCTCTTAAAAGCCTTTGCCCTCAGGGTGGTATTTACTGCAATTAATTGCAGTATGTCCGCAGTATCCTTATCTACCTGCCCCGGCTTGAATTCTGTACCACAGGTGTCACTACTTATCGGTTGTTCTTCCTCCCTCTGCACCGTATCATTCCATGTACATTTCCCTGATTCTTTGCGTCTACTTCTTCCTCCTCTCCCTTTCCACTCATTCTCCAATTCTTTCAGGCGGTGCCTGATGCTTTCCCCGAGGATACCTGATCCGAATATGAATTTTCCATAGACGCGCCCTTTACATATTTCATCATCAAGCGCGTTCTTCCAGGTGTCATCCCCATTTATTAATACTTCTGAAATTGTCTGAACTACTTCGAGGTGCTCATTACTCTTGCCATACAGCTGTAATATAGCTTCTGTTGCTAATATACACTGCAAATATTTCTTAAAGCCCTCAGCGCTCCTTGCATGTACATCGTTCTTTTCCCAATTGTCTGGTGCATAATAATACCCTCTCATGTATAGTAAAAGGCTTACAATTCCTGGACACCTCATTGCGCATCCTTTATCCGTGGAAGCATTATATAAGCCTCCACATATAGCAGCGTTCCAACCATTCCTCTTGCCAATGACCTCGGTTAATTCATTGAAGATACTATCAACATCCTGGAATGTCTTGTGCTGCAGGTGGAACAATTCATACATGTATGTATATTCCTCACACCTGTTCTCTCGTCAATTACACTAGATCAATTAATATTCTGCTCAAAATCATGTACGCTGTGTCTACTTTAGCTTCTCCTACAAGATGTTCTTTACGCTATGATATGCATATAAACAGTGTACGCACACTCACAGGCCCCTCTTCCTAATGTATACATCTTTTCCTTAGAATGAAATATTCCTCTGTCTCTTGAACCGCGCGTACTATTGTACTTACCCAATAATTCTGTCCGCCCTGTAACCTCCATACTTTTACATAATCTCCCCATGCTGCTACAAACACCCGTTTCCATTTTTCATAGTCGTGACTCATATTGAACACTTTTTATTCCCTTGTTAAAAAAAAAAGTACACCTACTACTACTACTACTACTACTACACACCGCTCATTAACCACAACAAGAACAAAAAAAAAAAAAATATACACACACCCCGTCGTCCGTCAACGCCTCTCCGTCAACGCCGCTCCCGTCAACGCCTCTTCCGTCAACGCTTCTCCGTCAACGCTTCTCTCCGTCAACGCCTGTACGTCACCCCGTTCTCCGTCACGCTGTCTGCGTCAACGCCTTCTCCGTCACACCGTCTCCGTCAACGCCTTCTCCGTCAACGTCTGTCCGCGTCACCCCGTCTCCGTGTACGATTCTCCGTCACGGCGTTCTCCGTCAACGCTTCTCCGTCACCCCAGTCGCCGTCAACGCTTGTCCCCGTCAACGCCTCTCTGTCAACGCCTCTCCGAGTCACCCCGTCTCCGTCAAAGTTTCTCCCGTCAACGCCTCTCCAGTCAACGCCTCTCCAGTCAACGCGTTCTCCGTCACCCCGTCTCCGTCAACGCCTCTTCCGTCACGCCGTCTATCCGTCAACGCCTCTCCCGTCAACGCTGCTCCGTGCACGCTTCTCTGTCAACGATTCTGCGTCAACGCTTGTCCGTGACGCCGTCTGCGCCAACGTGTCTCGCGTCAAGGCTTGTGCGTGCGGCTGCCGCCGTGTTGGTGCTGTCAAAGAAAGGGGGGAAAAAAGTACTACTACACTACCGTCCACACGCAACACGTCATGAATATTCACCCCCCGCCCCGCTTTGTACACAGTTGTCCACTAAACGCCTTCACACACACTGTCTCTGTGAGTACACCTCAAAACCACAGTATAACAACAACATCAATTATACTGCCGTCGTTGCCGCGTCCTCGTAAGAAGGAGGAGGATTGTGTCTCCGAGTGAAGCGATTCGACCAACGCGGCCGGATAAAGGCGATTGTCCGAGTGTAAGAAGGAGGAGAGTGCCTGTCCGAGCACACGCGTCGACCAACGCGGCCGGGTAAACGGAGATTGTCCGCGTAACGCGACCGCGTGTATGAAGCACGAGAGATTGTCTCTCCGAGCAAACGTGGCCGGATACACGGATTGTCCGAGTGTACGACGGAAGAAGAATTTGATGTTGTCATACTGCGGTTTTAGTGTACAAGGGGTTTAGTGTACGCACAGAGAGACACATTGTGTGAAGGCGTTTAGTGGAGACCGGTGTAGAAAGGGCGGGGGCGGGGGTATTCATGACGCGTGTTGCGTGCGTAGGTAGTAGTAGTAGTACTTTTTTCTATTTTTTCCTTGCCTGTTTTTTTTTATTTGAGCTTGTAGTGTACTTATTTTTTCTTTTTTGCGTTTACGTAGTATACTAATTAATGTATGCGTGTGGATACTTGCGCATGCATCATATTAATAGGAGAATACTGTTATTTTTTTATTTTGCTCTTTATGTACTTTTTCTACTTTTTCCTTAATGTGCAATGTATGTTATTCAGCACAGAGTAGTAGTATAATGTGCCACTCGTGAATACATAGGAACATATGGGCTTGTATATACTAGCACTAGCAGGAAGAGTAAGTGGAAGGCCGTGAACACCATAAGTAGGGGTCGTTAGAAGACGGGTATTTATATTTAATATTGAAGAAGACATCAGAATTGTATCCTATAGAAGTTACAACATGAGTACACAGCAATTTGCGCATTTGTTGGCAGAGTATGTCATAAAGAGGCATCTACGGTCCGATCAGGACGACACCGATACTGGGTCTGGCAGTTTCAGTGTAAGTTGTGGGGGTTAGGAGGTGCCGGAGTATATACATATACTGTTGTTACTTGCTACCTGGCAGCCACGTAGGAAAATATATGGCTCACCTAAATATATGAACCTAAAGAGTATTATAGTCCTAGACATGTGCAGTACATACACAGAATATAATTAATTTTCCCAGAAGGAAGGAATGGAGGACTTCATGTGTGCACGTGTGCATTATTATACTTATAGGATACTGTATGGAATGACATAGAAGGCATATTCAAGAAATTTAGCGGGAACATAAGGACAAAAAATGTGTACAACGCACCAGTGTGTGACGTCAGTTTCCCAGGGAACGGCATGAAAGTACGCATGCAAAAGATTATTTGCCTTAGCATAGTGAATATATTTTTGTTCATGGACGGCATAGACAATGTAGGAGGTGCATGGGAAAGGAGGAATAAAATAAAGAAGGGAAATGATTTTGAAGATTATGTGAGGTGTATATTGGGGAATGTCATTTTGATAGAACTTTTTGGGCGCAATTGTAATCATGTTAAGATTATTGATACTGTTTCAAGTAGCATGAAAATATGGAGAGACATGTTACAATGGGAGGACGGGAGCAAGATGTGCGAAGATTTTAATTATAATAACATAAGAATAGGGGGTAAACTCATTGGGCTAACGATGGCAGCATGGATAAGGCAATGGAGACGTACAAATTGGCCGGGGACTATTGCGGGTGGGACGAGGGGAGAAATATGTGCAGCGGGAAATTTTGGTAGGAGGGAAAATCCGCAGGGGAATGTGCAAGATGAGCCCAAGGTACATATTATACGGATGTTTGACGATGGTAGTGCGAGAGAGGTGCATGAACTCCTGGAGACAGGCAAAGATATGTCGGAACAGGAGAAAAGGAGAATGGTAAAGGAGATAAAGAAAGAGAGCTCAGCGACAGTACTGGCCTCAGCCGCCACTGAAAACCGCCACACATCAGGCAAACCACAATCCCCTAAATCGGCAGCAAAACACGGACCGATAGGTAAGACCGATCGGAGAAAGCACGAATACGCCGAATACGAATATACGACCACTATCCATACGGCCGGATACGGCCCATACCGCCGAACATGGATGCCGCCACAACAACGCAACTGCCACAACAACACAACGGCTACAACAACGCACACGCGGGGGGGAACAGCACAGCGCATCTTCTTCACTGCCCCACGTCGATGCCCCACTTCGGTTGAGCGATGAGCACAGCGGCGGCCACGATGGTAGCGGCGATGAGTGACCATCGGTAGCAATAGCGCGACGGGTATGAGTGCTGAGTGTGTACGGAATTTATGCATATAAGGGGATTATATGCGGATAGTTTGTTACAGAAGCTTTGAACAGTAAAAAGAACAACTTCGTGCTGCCATGAGCAGTGCTGTCGTAACGGGTGACGGTGTTGTCGTTACAGTAGCTCCTACAATGTGTATTGGCGCCTCTGCACCTGTTTGTATATTAGCGTGTACTGTTGTCGCGCGAGCTGGTATTGCACTGCAAATAATTACAGTATCGAAAAGAGTTATGAATGTGGCAGAAAATTGTCCAAAGTACAAAAAAAAACAACACTGTTGAATTTGTTAAAGCTACTGGATGCACAATGTATCCATGGTAACTATAATATAATATATGCTATATGTATGTTGTAAACGATTATGAGATATAAATATAAAAATGTATGTATGTATTTATATATTTATGTACATATGTACACATATACACATATACACATATATATATATATAGAATAAAGGAGTACACACATTTTTAAAAGTGCGTTTCCCCCTCAAAATATCAACTAAAAACTAATTACATAAACAAACAGCATTGTATATGCGCAAACTATATGTTGTAAAGATATAAACGATATTATAATTCACAAAAGAATTGTACGATAAATGTTACAAATATGAATAAATCCTATCGTACAAATAGTACGGAGTAGAATAGCAAGGTGGATCTAATAAATAGACAAAATCATACCATAACATCGAAATTGTCTATCAGAAGTGAAATAATTTCATTCCTCACACGTTCTCAAATATGCCATGTCTGTGGTTCTTTTTTTGAGGATGTTTGGTACTTCAACATCTTAAACACCACTCCTAATCCTCACTTGCGAATGAAGAAATGGAATATCACCATCAGGGCCATAATTCCTACACCTACTATACCTGTAATTATGTACAAGATGGCTCCCAATGAATTGCCAATGTAGGGAACAGAACACACTATTGATATATAATAAAAAAAAGGAACCATAGCACTCGGCATCCATCGGTTATTCGCAATTACAGTACGAACCCATGCATTAAAAAGTCTCCCGGGCTTTACTTTTATGTTTCCATTCTGTGCCTTATTCCTTATGTATCGTAACATCTTTAATTTAAGCTTAAAATTTAATCTTCTAAACATTTTACCCAAAGCGGTGTTCTTAAAAAAACCTCCACTGCGACTGTCGCAAAATTTATACTGCTGTTGTAAGTTATTTATGTAATGGCGAACTTCATCATCCATATCACCTCTCGCTCTAATAGAGAATCTTCCATGCTTATTACCATATTTTGATGATTCACCAATTCTGCCTCTATCTTCCTGATTAATATCGTCACCATCATCGGCTCGTTCTTCAAATAGACTCTCCGTGCTGCCAAAAATCGATGATCCACCAAACTTTTCCTTGCCTTGATCCTCATCAAAATTATTCAAGTTTAAAGACTCGTTGGATTTGTCCACGTTACCACGATCCATCGTACTTTTCGATTTCTTCTTCGAACTGTCGCGGGGACTACGGTTTCTAGATCGTGAGCTAGAGCTATCATTAGGTTTTGTTACATCGGAAAGATTCTCTAGAAAGTTCTGGTATGATGCGTTCTTCGCATCGAGTCCTCCGTTTTCGCTGTTTATCAGAGCATTGCATCGGTTCATTAATTCTTTGTATTCTCCATTTATTAAACCCATTAATTTTTCCCTTAGCATAATATTATTCTGCTTCAGTGTTTCTATATCAGTCTGTTCGTACCCGTTCAATGATCTGCTAATCCTCACCCATAAGTTGTAATTTTGACCAGTTACATGATCCCACGGTGCACCTAGTTCAGTCACCTAACATGTAAAAAGGGAAGGATTCATTCAAGAATTATACAGTACCCAAGCATTAATATAAAACACTTAAAAAAAAGCAGAAAAGGGATTCTCCATTCTCAGCAAATAGGATAAACATCATTCACAATGGATGCGACAGTTCTTAAAATGTAGTAACTCTTATCATACGTGGTGCAGACATTGCCAGGAGCACAAAACAAAAATAAGTATAGAACGCTTCACAGGGAATATCATTTTGCTTCTTTTTTTTCTTTCTTGTGGCTCTTAGCGTAAAAACGTTTCAAAATGGCGATATATCTCTTTTTTATTTATATGACAGGATTATGTTATTATTTTTCTTGCCCACAATTATATGTGGATTCTATCATTATTCTTTTTCCTTTATGTATGTATAAATTATACGATTTTTCTTTTTTCTATATATAATGCAAGGATTATAAGGATTATGTTTTCTTTTTTTTATATGTTATGGGTTAGCGAATTGTTATTTTTTTTTTTTTTTTTCACATATTGCAAGCATTATATAGAATTGTTCTTGCATTTTTTTTTTTATACATGTATGCACCATATTATTGTTCTTGCATTTTTTTTTTTATACATGTATGCACCATATTATTGTT
>NW_012192649.1:43928-47087 GCF_000956335.1 Plasmodium fragile | reverse complement strand
TGTTCTTTCTTTTTTTTTTTTTATACATGTATGCACCATATTATTGTTCTTTCTTTTTTTTTTTTTATACATGTATGCACCATATTATTGTTCTTGCATTTTTTTTTTTCATATATATATGTACTTACGGATTATAGGATTGTTCTTCTTTTTTTTTAAATAATAAAACAAGCTAAATTTAAATCCTTTGCGCATAAGTATTTACATTTTTTCTGTTTCAAGTTTTTATATTATATAATTTAATTGATAAATTAATATGCATCAAAGTACATATACAAAATGTGAGAATGCAGAATACTTAGAAAACTTGATTCTAAGTATATATTTTATAATTTAAAATTAGTTAAAGTCCTTGGTACCCTTGTTAACATATATTAGGCACTCATTTATGATGTTGCAATTCTTAGCGGTCGAATAAATACGAGTCCCATATTCTAAAAAAATAAAGTTCTATATATGCACTAACACTTTATTGTTTTAATTTGAATATTATGATAGAAAAAAGCGCAGATATAAAAGAAGGTTAGATCATTTGTATATTAGAACGGTGGAATTTTTTCGGGTTCAGGGGTTTCAGGCTTTTAAGGCTTTGGTCATTACGCTGTGCGTTCGCAAAAACAGATGGGTGTATATTATTTTATAACCCTGCCGGTAGGCAAAAGAAATAACTAGAGAAGACGTACGTCAAAATGCAGATACATGTGCACAGTCCTTTGTATTCATATGAATAAAGAAATAATTTATCTTTTTTCTTTGTAAAAAGAACCAAAATTGCAGATTCATATGAACGTTAAGAAGCTATGTGTAATTGTTTCTTGTGAGAAAAAAAAAAGGAAAAAACAAAAATTAATTAAACAAAAAAAAAAAATCATTCTAAACCTGCATTATGATGAAAAACAGGTATACCAAGGGGGGGTAGAGTACCACATTTGCGACACAAAACAACTGCTGTGGTGATCTCCCCCGTGTCGTAACAATTGTGTATGCACAGTACGAGCAACGAATATGATGAATTAATTCAAGTGCACCGCAGTTATATATAAGCACGCGGGCCCCGCTCCATGCAGTGTAAAACCTTGCCCTCCCATCTTTGTGCTCAGTAAAGCTCGTTAAATAATTCATTATCGATTGAGTTCTCAAAATCCCTTCCGCGGGGATCCTGTCTTCCACGCGCTGAAGAAGATGCATCTTCTTTGTCCGCGCATTCCCTGTTCGTTTCTTCCACTTCTTTCCTACACGACTGTCCCTTCTGCAGATTCACACGCAGACGTTTATTCACCTCTTTCAGTGATTTATTTTCTTCCATTAACTTGTCCATGTGACTCCTCAAATCACTTAAGCTGTCGGCGACTTTGTCTAATTTACTCTCCAGACAACGGTTTTCCTCTTTTAAGTTTTTCATACTGTGTTTCATTAATTTGTTTTCATTTTCTAATTCCTCAATTTTCTTATTTTTTAATAAAAGTAGGTTCCTCTCCCCCTCACTGATGTACTGATCCATGTAGGAGAAGTCCATGTAGTTCCTGCTCGTTAATTCTTTTAAGTAGTACTTACAGTTGGTACAATCGATGTTGCCTGAGAGGAGGACTTCCTCATCCGTTTGTTCCATTTTGGCCAATTGCGATTCCACATCCTCTTTGTTCATGTGATTTCCATTCTGACCATTCGTACCATTGTGTCCGTTACTTTCTATACTCATGCGGCAGTGTTCCACTCCGCTGCTATTACTACCACTTAGGCAGTCCATCAAAGCGCTAGGAAGTGGCGTATCCCCTTTACATGAAGCTAAAACAGGTGTATCCTCTACAGGCAGAAACTCACCCACAAGGGGAAATTCCGAACCGCTGCCTACTGCTACCTCGGAGTTCATATTATAGACCTTTTTTTTTTTTTTTTCCTTTTTCCCCAAATTATGAAATTGCTTCTTAAATTCAACTGCATCCCCATAACTGTTGGCTGTTTTCTCACGGATAGAGCTTTTCCGCTTTTTTCCTTTTGCTTCGCACGAAATTTCTACGCGCTCTTCGGACGCACCGAAGAGCCCCTTCTCTGTTATATTTTCTGTCTTACGGTTCGTCTCCTTCTCTTGCGACTTCGATAGGCCATGGCTGCCGCCCGTGATGATCATGTCCAGCATCTCGAACGAGAACGTGGTGTTCGCCGAGTTTGTACCGCGGGGTCCACTTTCCGACTTGTCTGCGCTGTGGTTAGGCCCTTCCATTAGGATATTTATATCATCCTTTGCACAAAAAAAAAAAAAAAAAAATGGTCCTATGTCGCTTCTTTCGTTACATATTCCCCTTGTGCGTGTTACTCATTTGGCATTCTAAAATTGCACATGTAACGTTTCGGTGAAGCACCCCTGTCATGCTACTCGCATGTGTAAAAAAGCGTTTGCGTAAATCGAGTCATATGCTACTATATACGTGCACTTCCGCGGGTAATGCGGATGGTGCACACAGACGCAAAAAACAGAGCACAGGAACAATGCCACATGCTGCTTCCATTTCCATGTTTAACTGTGATAACACGATTCAGGTCATATCCATGCCTTCATCTGGATATTCATTTCACCCTGATGGTATGTCTCCATTCGTCCTTTTGCCGCAAGTGGTTATAACCAGGAAGACTTTAAATGAATTATTTCGAATCCATGTAGGCAGATTAGCAAATGGCCCCAGGCACCTAGTGTAGTGACAGAGCTAAAGTGTACGTATAAAAAAATTCTTGCATCCCCTTTTCCAGTAAAGCGGTTTGGATTTAACGCCTTGAAACGGACATCCCTGAGGGAACCCTTCCTCCTGTTCCTATGCTTCTGCGACTATCGGTTTTATGCCCCTGCGCGTAGCACTCGTGTGAAAGGCTGGATGGCGATGTTTGTGCAGAGCAAACAAGGTTCCCCTTTCCGTAGGAAGGGGGGGGATGTACAGCGGGGTAGTAAAGTAGTAGTGCCAACGCGACGAGCTACGAAGGTGCAATCAACACCTGCAGCGGCCAAGCCTCGCCCGTGCTTGCGAAAAAATTAAAACGTTAACTTCTTTGGGGTGCCGCCCCTTCTTCAAGCTCCAAAATTCTTTAAAATTTTGTTGTGTAGCGTATAAGGTGAAATTCGCTCGCATGCGATTTTTTAAAGAGGAACGCATAATGCACAAATAGGAG
>NW_012192649.1:33163-43174 GCF_000956335.1 Plasmodium fragile | reverse complement strand
CAAGAAAAAAAAAACACAAAAAAAAAAAGGACAGGAAGCGACCTCCCTTTTGGGGGTTGGCAACTTCCTCGTATTGTAAATGTACACTTGTATGACTAGTCCATTTTAATTCTCCTTAAAAACTTGAATAGCAAAAAATTAATCGTGCCATCCCCAGCATAGGAATGAAATAAATGATCCGAATAATTGATACAAATTTTATTCTCCGTTGAGGACTTGTGCGAGGAGGAGCATGCTGTAGCGGGCATATTCATAGCAAACTCTGTCTCACAAATACAAAATGTGGATAAGTCGGCATTTTTACTTAACGCATAATCTATAGAGTAATTTAATCCCTCGAGTAATGGAATTATTTTTAAAAACACTCTGGTAAAAAAGCATCTTAAAAAAAACGGTTTGGCCTGCACACATTTCTTATTTGAAATAATTTTAATTTCAAATAATTTATTAAAAATGTAATATTGAGACGATAAGTCCAGCATTAAATGATAAAAGGTGAAAATAAAAATGCCAAAAATAAATCCGAGCAAAACATCGGAAGTGTAATGGATAAACCCGATAATTATAAACGCATAAATGAAACAACATAAGACAGTTATTAGCGTCTTCAGTACAACACTGTTCATGTAAAAAAGGGCGAATAGTAAAAATATGGTGGTGGAAAAGGAATGGCCAGATATAATCAAATCTGAACACACATACACTAAGTTCATATTTATTTTAATTATCTGCAATAAATTAAACGATAAGTTGCCACTCTCTAGAGGCACACATGTTTGCAATGTGGCTGGAAGGGACGTGACATATACAAGTACACCCCTCAATAAATAAAAAAAACCCAGCATGTAAAGGAAGCGACAAATAATGGCCATAGACAAGTACACACTATTAAACAGAATTAATTGTACGAAAGTAATTGACAACAATCCTATTAAATTGTTGGACAATTCGTACGATATCCATTCAGGTGGATTCTCAAACAAATTGTGAATTCGATCACTTAACGGTGTGGTGTACCTTTTGTAATATGAATCACTATATATCATGAAAAATCCTTGTATGATCAAGCATATTACTAAAAATGTTAACGCGATTGCTAACCTTAGGAGTAACACCTTGAACAGTTTCCATTTTGTCAAACCGTCAATGTCATCACCACTGGGATTTGCTCCGTTCGATGAGGCGAAGTTACTCATTTTTATGTCTATATTTATTTTGCAGTTATCGCTCGTCTTGTAGCTATTCTTGCCTTCATTTTCTCTCCCGGATTGTTCGTAATTACTGTTTTTAAATTCGGTCACCATTTTGGTATGTTCTGCGTTTTTCGCAAAGTTTTCCTATTTTTTTTTTGTTGTTGTTTAGCTGCGTACAAGTGACAAAATTGCGCAAGCGTGACAAAATCGAGTCAACGTGGACAAAACACTCTAGCATCACGTCATGTGTACACGCTTACACAGCTGCACACGACGCACAAGATATAGGCGGACACAAAAACAAGCAATCGTAGAAAAGGACAAAAGGACTAAGTTAACGTAAAAGTTTATTTCCAAAGGGTTGGGCAAATTACATGCACGTGTATGTGCGTGGTCTTTCGTACAACATAAACAACACAAATTTTGTATAGCAGGCCGAAATTCTTTCAATGTTCAAGCAGTCAGTTCCGCAGAGCTTCATAAATGCCTCTTCGATTTATGCACCAGGTTTTTCATGTACAAATGTATGTTTTTCGGGGTGTAGGACACACGAGTACGTACAAGCACGCATAAGTAACTAGGCTCACTCGTGTGTACATGCACTCATCCGCTGCATCCTCATTTTGAAATTTTGTTCTTCTGTGTGCTACAACTTCGTAATGCGAGCTCATGAGAGCCAGGAAAAAAAAAAAAAAAAAAAAAAAAAATTAATGCGTACATACGCGAGTAGAGCTTTTTCGTGCTTCGCCTTTTTTATGCTTCGATTTTTTTATGCTTCACTTTTTTATTTTTCATTCTTTCGTGCTTAATTTTTCCTTTTTTTAAGTTTTTAATTTTTTACATTTTTAACAAAATATTATGGGTGGGGTGCGAAAAAGACACATGAAAAAAGAATGGCGCGATGGTGTAGAAATTCGCAGAACAATACTTCATAATAGAGTGCGCGAAAAAAAATTAGATCAAAAGTGCACAGGAGAAAAAAAAAAATTAACAATTCTATTTTATGTGTATGCATATGAGCATATGTACACATGTTCATACCTACCTGCGCGCAGAAGTACCCATGCGTACACACGTACACACGCCCATGGGTACTTCTGCGCGCACATTCCCTTATCAAACGCGCGCGCCGTACACCCCATAAGGTAGGTTTTTAAAATAAAAATTAAAAGGAGCCAAGTTTAAAAGAATTCATAAAAACATCAAATCAATCATAGGAGGTGGTACGTGCATGCAAATAATGCTCACACCATATGGGAGTAGCACATATACACACAAATGCGCACCGTGGTGTGAAGGTTCAAACATTAGACACAAAATGAAAAAATGATATTATAAAAAATACTAAATGTCAATTTAATAATGCATCAAGAGCTCCACTAGGTGGCGACTACGGAGTTCACCTCTGGCTGGGGTGTACGTATGTACGGTGAAAAGGTATAAGAAAAAAAAAAAAAAAATTTAATTACTTTTTATGCTTGTTTTGCAAATTGACAAACAAATTGGTGCGCGGAGAAGGGGAGGCACACACACACACAAACAGGCGCATATGTATACGAGCATATGCACAAACTCACGAACTAATTCTTTTTCCTAATTCCACACAGGTACTTGATTTTATTCACGATGTTCTTAAGGGTTGATAGATCAAAAGACCCACTTCCAGCATATGAATGGTAAAAGTGGTCGCTAAAATCGCAATACTCTTCGTTGTTCACGGTCCTCTTCTTTGTTATGAGGCCTTTTGCATTCACCGGCTTGCACGGGCAGAAGCAGTTCTGTAGGGGGGGCAACGTCCGCATATGTCCTAAGATATACATATACACATAAACACTTACATGACTGCATAGTGCAAGCCGTTGTCCTGATTCTACTACTTACCCATTCCTTGTCATACGAAGCGGCCATGTTCAGTCTGTGCTCTAATCCTTCCATGAACCCTATTATCTTAATGAAGTAGGTGAACACTGCACAGCGCTCGACAAAGGATGCTGCGTAATTCGAATTCTATAAAAGGGGATGGAAAAAAAACAAAAAAGGCACGGTGAGCATCTTCATAACTATGAGGAAAATATATGTGCAGAATCTTAGCACTCCTCATGTGGGCCATGTTTAATTTGTACGCAAAACAATTTTGTCTCTCTCGGTTGTTTGTACATGCCAGAAGGACGACTTATATTTTATGCTCATTTAGCGCATCGCGTACTAAAAGGTTACACGTCAAAAATTGAGCGGTGATTCTCGGCGATCCCGCCTGTCCAATTTGTACGGAAAAATATTTTCATGCCGATGCACACGTAGGGTACACGCACATGTGCATACAATTATAACAAATCCATGCATAATACTCGCTTCAGTACAGTACCGCTCATCGTGCACAATACACTGCTCTTCCTTACCTTGATGGAGAAGGACCTATGTTTGGCGTACCGCTTGGCGGCAATCTCCAGCAGGCTGTGATAAAAGATAAAAACTGTGGATCCGAAGACGTAACCCATGAGCACGTCCACCGTGTAGTGAAATCTGGAAATCACAATCATGCCATAGATAAATAGGCAGTAAAGAAAAAGTACCGCCTTTATGTAAATCTTCTTTTCATAAAACATCCAAAAAAATTTTAAAACCGTGGTAAAGGCAGTATGTCCAGAAATAATCAAATCCGTACATTCGTACACTTGCGCAGTTATTATCAGATAGGTAGTATATAAATTTTCTAGTAGACTCTTATTTCTCACTGGCTGGCAGGTAGCTATTGGACATGGGATTGTCGTGACGTAAATAAAAATTGACCTTACACAGTAGATGGACGATAGCATTAACAGTAGTCTAATGAACATACTAATGGAAATCAGGAGGGGAGAAAATAGGCCAAATCTCAATAGAGTAATGATTAAAAAAAACATGATGTTTGAATTTATAAATGCCGTTTTCATGAATGATGGTACTTCCTTGTACAGCTCGTGGATTCTATCCTTCAAGGGCTCGTCTCCAATCTTGTAGTAAGTGTCACTTAGTATGATAAAGTAACACTGGACGAGTATGCCAAATATTGTGAACAAGACAGCGTATATTAATCGAATGTACAAAATTTTCAGCATTTTTTTCTTCGCACTGCAACTCTTCACCTCCATCATGTGGATGCTGTTTCTTTGTTCCTCGGAAGAGTCATCTGCCAGGGGTGGAAAGAGGGTGTAATATGCAGGTGTTCGTCGCGTTGTATGAGGAGTTAGGCGCCGAGCTTATACTACAACTTGTCCGTGGATACACAATCCTATATATACACACACACATAATCCCTGAAGGATCCTCCGCGCCCTTCACACACTTACCCATGTCCTCTATGATGAAATCATCCTGCATCCCAGACTGGGTTGACACGGATTCCCTCACCATGTTGTCCTTCTTATCGGAAAAGGCGTCCGTTTGATTATTGTCTCCATCTCTGTGATCAATAAATTCGGAGTTTAACGTGCCAAGGCATTCCCTGTTCAATTTATTCTTATAATTGATAGCAATTTCCATGTCCCCATTTTGCACCAGATTTTTTTCTTCGTCCTTCTGCCTGTTTTGACGTCCTTTTCCTGTTTTGTACTTCCAGTTCTGGTTCTTAATACCATCTGACGGAGGGCGTGAGTTTAATATCCTTTCTATCATTTTATTTATGTGTCCTGCTGTTAACTTATTTTTATCATATTGTTAGGCGGGTGCGCATTGATGGTTGAGGGCTCGAGGGTGTGGGAGAATCAGTATCAACGCTAAACGCGTTTTATGAGGGGTATGTGTTTGGTCTAGCGGGTTAACAAACCGGTCTAAACCACAGGGGAGGAGAAACGCCAATAGCGATGAAGCGGCGAAAATGAAGAAGACTGGCCCAGTTGACCTTATAAACGGATGCAGGCAACAACTCGCGGAGTATATAGTAAACAGGAGGCGGAGGACAATATGAGCTGGCAAGGAGGTCATCAAAGCGGTCAAGCAAAAAAAGGGTTGGAACAGGGAAAAGGCAAAACAACATAAGCTAAACTTGTACAGCCCCCAATTACGTCCTATATTATACCCATTTTAAAATGCGCAAGGTGGCAAATCCAAATTTAAGCCGTAAGATGGCGCGTAGAAATGTATGAGAGCACGAATTTCACATTTCTCGTTTGAAAGGGCAAATGAAAAAAAAAAAAAAAAAAAAAAAAGCAAAAAGAGGCAGGCCAAATACAGCGGCGCGTGTCTAAATGGACTAGCCCTAAATGACGTGGGCTGCACGGAGTGACTTCAAATGGAAACAATTCGCATAACAAAATGCGCAAAACATGGGAGGGTATGCAAAATATGTGAAATGTCTGGCCTCTGCGTGTTCCAGCTGCGTTGGCGGAAATTAATTGCATGTACTTGGGTGGCTATCTGTTGCTTTCACTATTTCTGTGTCAGTTCATATCTGTAGCCCTGCGCGCCCAGCCCCTCAAGCTCAGCGGTAAGGTACATATATGCATATCTATATTCATATGTAGTGGACGCTTAACGTCTTTGCGGCTGCATCTCTTAAAACATCTTCAGTTTTGTCTTCAACCGTGCCGCTCCAACCGTTCAGCTTTTTGAAGTAAATGTAACAGACGGAAAGGAAAAAAAAGGAGGACAAGGGAAAAAAAAACAAAAAAAAAAAAAAAAAGGGAAGAAAAGAGGAAGAAAAACAGTGGTGGAAGAAAAAGGCAAGAAGAAAGGAGAACGAAATGGAAAAAAAAAAAAAAAAAAAAAAGCGGAAGGAACATATATACGATGGGAAAAAAAAGGCAAAAAAAAAATTTCCATTTTTTTTTTTTTTTTTTTATTTCTACTAACATCAAGTCTGACGGAATGCACAAGGACGAGCAGCAAAAGTTACAGAAAGCTCTGTCCTTTGTGACATTTTTGTAAAATCATGTTAAACTTCCCTGCTCCTTTTCTTCTATACGCATTGTTTTTTACCCCCTGTGTTTGTGCTTGTTCCCGCTTTTTTTTTAGGCCATCTTTCCGCGGTTTCCCATCTTTTCCTCTTATTTTTCCCTATTATTTTTGCGTAGAAACAAAAGTGCCACATGGGTAGAGACGGGTGGATTTCCATCAAAATAGTGAACGCGCATTTTTTGTTCGATTGGGTGACAGGTACGCGGCGAATTCTACCTCTGTGCCCAGTGTTTTCCCCATTCGTTTATGTGCACGTATGTTTTAAGCACTTACCGGTGTTCGCTTTTGACGGGTGAAATCGCGACCCATGTGGAGGTAGCGGACTGCCCAAATTGTTGTGCCCGCCATTTTCCAATTTTCCAAAATTTATCAGATCCTTAATTTCCCGCTGCCGCAGCTCAACCCGGCAATGCTAAAAACACTCACCAATGCACTCTACACAATATTCGTGACGCAGCTAATTGAAGTGATCCGCACGTGGAACAAATACCCCCCCAACATGCCAAATGCATTTTTCCCCTATGTGGCCAAATGAATGCAGAAAAGGAGTTATCTGCTTACAATCTTAGGATAATCATTTGTGTTAAAAAAAAAAAAAAAAAAAAAAAAAAACACACATTATGAGTCAACAAAATGAGAAAAAAGGAGGAATTATAAAATCAATGCGGAAAAAAAGAGGCACATATTTAAGTCGCAATAATAAAGGAAATGTTTTGATTCATTGTTCCAAATGAACTGTTGAAAAAGTCGTTTTTTTCTTTGTTTTATCTTCGCCTTTGCTATTTAAGCAGAGCTAGCAGCTTTGCAAATAAGATAATTACACCCCCATGGGCTCCTCTCCCCAAATTGTCCTTTTAAAACACGTTTTCTCTTTTCAAAACGTCCAGATCTTCATTTGAGAAATAGTTAAGGTGCATGATCGCTTCGTAGTTTTCGTTGTTCTGTTCATTTTGGTCCTGAGAGGGGGTAACAAAAGAAAGGGTTGAATAAAACGCATTGCTGAGCAAAGATTGACCTATAAGTATATCCGCCGTGTCAACGCGTTTCAAGTGGAATCTCGCAACTATCCATTGGCAACTCGCAAATCGCATCTTTGCAAATTAAGAATGTCCCCAATGGTGGTATTCCGTTTGCCCCGCGTTAGCACTTACTATCAAATCATCGACGTCCTTCCTTAGCTTTTCAAATTTGTAGAATTTCTCCCGCAGTGTTCTGTTCAATATTTCGTTCTGCTCCGGGTCCACTGATTCTTTCCACTTGGAAAGCTGCACAACAGAAGGGGACACATAAAGGAGGGTCCACATGTATAAGTGAGGATGCACTGAGGGGGGAATGTTCAGAGGCTCACACACAAAACAAATAACGTAGCAGGGTTTTAATATATGCCCTTTTTTTTATACTAAGCAAAAAATGGAGAGTAACCTCAAGGTTGCTTATTTCCAGGGCTTCGCTCTGCAGTTTTATTTTCGTCTCCAAGAAGTAGTTCTTCCGATCGGGGAAATGTAAAAAGGGATGGGGTGCACACACACATGCATGAAGATACATATATACACATACACACACTTGAAGACACACATGCGACCGTCCCCACAGAGCCCCCCTTCTCACCTCTAACAACACCCTCTGTAGATAATCATACATCTTCATCCTACTTCGTGCATACGCACCTTCGTATTCCTTGGAAATTTTCGCCAGGAGCATTTTTTTTATGTCCACCTCCAGCTTCAATTCCGTTAGGATCTTTTGCTGTTTCTTTCTTTTTTCTTTGATTCTTTTGAGATCCGTTTTCAGCTTTTCATAGTCGACGATGTTCTTCTCCAGGATGCCCACATCACTCTCCAGCTGTTCTAATTTTTCTGAGAAGGGTGGGTTGGTACTGCTACTGAGGGAGGCGTGATGCTGATGCCCCTTATTAGTCAGCACACAAGTGAAGCGTCCCACTGCCCACAAAAATAAAGCGTGCCATGTCGTATACATAAAAAAAAAAAAAAAAGTTTCATCTCTTTGCATTACTTGTGTGAGTTGCTATATCCTTTTTTAATTCTTCCAAGTGCTTCCTTTTCGAGAGGAAAATTTTCCTTTTATTCAACTTTTCATTCTGTTAATGGGTCAGGCAGCGAAGGAAAGGCGAGGTAACTCAGTCATTTGTCGCGGGGGCAATACAGATGCTGATTTTTCAACGACACGCATATCCCATGCCAGATAAAAATCAGTTTGGACACATAAGCATTGTGGTAACCAAGAGTACCTCCAACTTCTGAATAATCCCTAGTTGATCGTCCAGAATTAGTTTAAAGTAGTTTTGCATGTTGAGGATTTTTTCACTGTACCCTGTGAGGATGTTTCTGTGTGGAAATTTTGGGTTATAATTCAAAAGGCAGGAACCTTGCCCTTTGCATTGGTACGCTTCGGTTCGATGTGCCTCACTCCGGGCTGTACTCACGCGTGTAGAACTACCCACACACACACACATACGCACTGCCCCTTTACATGTGAACCATGGTAGGCTCATGTTCAATTATCAACAGTCTTTTTGGCAATACTTGATAGCCTCGTTCTTTTCGGACTGCAATTTAAAAATGACTTTTTGCCTCTTCTTGTCTAGTTTTTCCCTTTCCTGACGGGAGCAACAAAAAAAAATGATGACGCGAATTTTTCGAAGACAAGGATGGTCTGTTATGTTGGGATGTTCCATGCAAAAAAATCTCGTCGTGCTTCAGCATATTTCGAATCCGTACTAACTATATTAATCTTCCGGGAACAGTTTTCCTTCGCCTTTTTAAGACTGCTGCTAAACCTTCTGTTAATTTCAGCTGTCATTTCGTTTTGTGAGAGGACAATTGAGTTTAGTTTATTCAAATGTTGGATACTGGCCATGGTCGTTAGTTTCTCGTAGTCTTTGTTTGCCTGCTGCGTCTTTTTATCTTCCCTTTGAAGGGGAGATAAAGTAAATTGGGAGGAAGGGCGAAAAAAAATAAATACAGCCATGTAGATCTACTTGACCCTTATTTGTATGAGCGGAAATACATTTATCACGCCGGAAAAATGTGCTCTTCCCTCTCGTAGAAGCAACGTCCACCCCCAGTTTCTTACTCCCCAATTTGGGTGTAGCCGTGAAGCTCGATTTCATTTTTGGACAAATTCTCTAAGAAGGCCTCATAGCATTTGAGAACAAACTTGTTTATGACGTTTTCAACTTTTCTGGAGGACAGAATTTTGTGGGACTTGTTTTCTTCCAGCTCGATTTCTTTTTTTTTTTCCTCCAGTTTTAGGACCTGGCGGGAACAGGGTCATGCGCTGGATGCGTAAAGGTGAATAGGCACCGAAAAATTTATGACTTAAAGAAAGCCACAGATTTGTGCTTCCTTATGTGTCCTTTTCCATATGCTGAGTGATGCGAGGCTTCCTTCTGTCCCACCCGATCCACCACAATCCCACGATGCAAACCTTTATGTCGTGGTATCCTAAAAAAACCGTTGCATCTATATTCTTAATTTTTTCCTTAATCTCATCGGCAATTTTATTTTCTGCAGCCAGTTCTTCCTTTAACTTTTTCAACTGCAATGAGGAGGTGGAGAACGGGTATCACAAAAGGCGCATACACATTTAATACTGTGTGTACCATTCGGGCTGCACTTATACATTATATGTTGTTTTCTTGTCTTGTACATTTGAATGTCAATTTTTTTATCTTTACCTCCTTTAGAAGAACCTTCTTTTCCTCCTTCTTCTTAGCGCTGTTTTTTTTTGTCCCTTTCTTCATTTTTTTTTTTTTTTTTTTTTTTTTCGGAATATTTAACCTAGTTTCGCTAACCAATCCGGCGTCCTTTACTAGAGGGACCTAGGTCTTTTGCAAGATGTGGAGTTGCATTTTGAGAGAATT